>NW_018406415.1:2625146-2756589 GCF_002113885.1 Mizuhopecten yessoensis
AGCGTATGTTTATATCATATACAGGTTATTGAGACCTGCAAGGGTACATTCAATGCAAAAATAATCTATAAGTTTTGTATATTGTACATTTTATCTTATTCATGTTTCCTTTGAATCATCTAAATTTACAGTCCTCAACATTGTCTACTTTGCAGCCATATGTATATTTCATCATTATTGCTCTAAGGGAGAAGGCGAACTTTAAGTTTTATAACTTGTGTCTAATCCCTTTTGTATTTTTTTGCAAATAAAATATGTTTAAATCAAAATTGAACAGAGACAGAGAACTAGAAACATGGGCGCCATCTTTACTAAATAGTGTTTACTGAAAGTGATTGTTGGCGACAGCAGAATGCTGAACGATTCCCTCCATGGCAGTGAATGGCTGATTAAGAAAAGAAACAAACTAATGAGTTAACTGAAAGTTGTCGTGTGAACGACATGTAATGGCTATTCTATAGTGCTGATTTTTTGTGTAAAACGTTTTAAAAATAATTTGGACATGGATGAAATAGTACATAAATAATAATTTAGCTGGGCAGATTTACAAACCTGCTCGGACAGGTTAACAAGTTTGCACGAACCAATACACAATTTGCTGCCCTGACAAAGTAGTGAACCTATCTGGGCAGACTTTCAATCTGCCCGTACTGTTTGTTGTTGTTCGAATATGTCTTAACAACGCTTGTCTTTGTGTCTATAAAGATCGTTATTGAAATAAACTGAAATGCAATGCATTTTTTCATCTATCTTAAATTACTGTTTTAATTTCTCAGACATGAATTTACCGTATGCTCATATAATAGACCTTTACACGGGCCTTCTTCTATCAAGTAGTGTGTGCAGTTATCTAATGATGTCAATACGTTAGATTTGATAGTCGACTTAGAAAAAAGAATTATGACAACTTTATTTCTACTATAAACACATATACCTTGGTTCAGAATGCACGTTTTGCGTAATTTGCCCTAGTTAGTGTATTCATATGACTGGTTGTTGTAGCCCGGATGTTAAACTCCAGTAAAAAAGTGCACGCACCTGAAAGAGGTTACCAATGCCAAAATGAAAACAAGGGAACAACAATTGCTATCACAAGTGACATACTTATTTAGTACTTGATGCTCCCTTCAAACGTAAGTTTATTATGTAAGTTTCAATTGTATACTAACCTTGCTTACATACGATAAGAAACCCGACCAGACCACTATTGACGTCACGAACTCTGTCGGTGTCAGAATAGTACAAGCCGGATACACACGTGACATCCGGTAGTGGGAGCCCAAGTGCTGACACGTTCCAGTGGTATGTAAAAGTCTGACCTGGGGGAACGGCGCCGTCTGTGTTTGGTTGAAATCCGGAAATTTGCCAGTACATACTTCCTGTTTTAAACAACATGATAAGAATGTTATAATTGCGGTGTTTTAATTACTTTACCAGAACAACCATATGTGTTCATCTATACACTACATACAATCATATAAAATATCTTCTCTTCTGAAACAGCTGTCGTTTTATTATTATGTCAAGGTGAAATTATTGAGCTGACTTTTGTATTAGATTTCACGTAAAATTTGTTTTATTATGCTGTTTTTAGTTCTAATTCATCTTTATTCACAACATAAATATGCCTATCGGTAAACAAATGCATGATTGCAATATCATAAAGTACCTTTTTTAACTATTGGTTTTGTTGTTGATATGACCGAAATATAAATGCAGTGTATAAAACTAATTCCGTAGCTGCTGTGTGATCCGTTTGATTATTTGTACAGAGAGGAAACGAAAATGATTCGTCATAAAATGACTAAGTTTATAATGTAAAATGAACAAAATGGAAGCACTAAGAAGTAATGTATGGTAAGCATAATGAGTGATGTATGTCAATTTCACCGACGTCACTAACCATTACCTTCACACCAGTAATTATCTAACTTGACATCAAACACAACGTAAACTGACGTCAATCACCCTTAATTAACTAACAGGTTATATTAGTTACATATAGGTAAATGACTTCAATAATCTGTAAGTCATAAATCATTGTTATAATGACATAACTGAAAATATGGCTAACATTATCTTATTGACATAATAAATAAATCAACTATGATATTATTAATTAAACTTTAATCACAATTGCAACTAATTAAACTACAATAGCGAAACAAGCTCTTTCAACTTATATTAATCACTCTTGTTGGCCCCGAAGGTAGCGCGCAAAGGGTCTTACTGTAGAATGAAACCGGAGTGCCAGGATAAAAAAACACGTGGTAGGAAGTACATATTAAAATTTTATTTTGTTGACGTAGAAATCTAAACATAGTAAATAGTTTAATGCGCAGTAAGGCCATTCCGCCCAATAAGGGGCTAAATATACTAAAGGTCAACGAAGATAAGTTTCTAACGTGTTCAGAAGAAAAAAAACATATTTAGGAATACAACGAAGTGCAAAAGATAACTTTTTATAACGTGTGGTTTAACTTAAATATTCTGTGTTGTTTGGCTTCACAGAAAGCTTAGTCTTAAGTTGTCCATGTTAACATAGCAAGAAAAATTAAATTAGCTATCAATCTATGCTAGCGTCTTGGAATATATTCAAGCTGCGTAATTTACCATTAAACATGACGTCATTTATTGTGTACTATGCACCGAAACATCGTTTTATTGACCAACAGACATTCGTGACATTAAGGAACGCATCCATTGAATAACTCTTGCCTCTCATGATTTATTAAAAAAACCGACACATTTTAATGGCATGAATTTACTAAAGTGAAGGCATACCTTCATATTCCTTCGTGTAAGACAGCCGTGTTGGATGGATTGAATGTGGGTGACTTCCTGAGTTGCGGAAATGCACAATCAGGACGTCTCCTTCATTTGCCTGTATAGTCGGTCCAAGGATACCGAGATGCTCTTTTCTTGGAGCCTTATCTTCAAATAGGGAGTTTGTGTATTCTCTGTACACAACCTTTCGGTATGCTTTTCTTTCGAGATAAAATCTTGCATTGCTGAAAAGTAAAATACGTATCGGTAAATCAGCATTGTTAAAGCTGATCTTACACTATAACTAATCGTATACATAAAGTCTTGATATACTCTCAGTGGCTTAATGAGTGTTTGTGAGGGAAATAACAGATTCCAGCATTAATGCAAAAAGGAATAGGGGAAAATATAACACATAATATAAATCAAACGATAAATTACAGGCAAAGTAAATATTAAAACAAATCAGCAAAGCGTCAAATTCCAAGGACAACGTCCGGACTAAAAATCGATATGCAGCCAGTACCAAAAACTGACATTATTGAAATGCCAAACAATTCGAAACACCTCAAATGGGGAAAGAAAAAATCAGTACCACTAATATCAAAGTACAAACAAGAATATTCAATACCACTAATGTCAAAGTACAAACAAGAATATTCAATACCACCAATATCAAAGTACAAACAAGAATATTCAATACCACTAATATCAAAGTACATACGAAAAAACCCATTGAAGCACGAACAATAACTCCACGCAGACATCACCAATGGTACCGACTTGGCATAGATATCATCATAAAAACATCAGTTTAGTCACAAATCATCAGCAATATCGACTTCCTTTTATGACAACACAAACAAGTCGCTCAATCAAATATTCATTATCAGTAATATCACAAATAATCAATTCAGTGAGACATTATAATGAAATCACTGAACATTTTCTTTTTTTTTATAGATATCACTATAGAGGAAGCAAAAATCTTGTCAAAATCATCTGCGGCTATCATGAAATTGGCAGTTATTAACTTTCCAAGATTAGATTTCAAAATCACTGATAATGCTCGTCCATACAGATATAGCTACAGCTACATTAAGATATTTTTGCAACAAAAATCTTGTCAAAATCAACTCCGTCTATCGGTGTTTAATAGTATAATATCCTTTTCCAAAATTACATTTTCAAATCACTGATATAACCGTTCCATTCAGTTTTAGCTAAAGCGGCATTTCAATATTTTTGCAACAAAAAATTTGTCAAAATCATCTCCAGCTATCATTATTAAGCAGGCAGTATTTATCACATTTCAAGTTATATACAAATTTCCTTTTTACATGATTTAGCAGTAAATCCCCCTTTTCAAGATAAAACTTGAAAATCACTTATAAAGATCATCCAGATATAAATATAGCCGTATTGATATATTTTTGCAGCAAGATTCTTGTCAAAATAATGTATTGTTATTATAATTTGCAGTAATACTTCTTTTTTTTATAAATAAAAATCCCCTTTTTTCTTGATTTAGCAAATAAATCCCATTTTCTAAGATTACATTTTAAAAGCAAGCACACTTACGTTTGATTCTCATTGATGATATCTTGACCTGAAGGTGCGTAATCCCAATCGATTTCCTCTGCCTGTATGAAATATTCTACGTTTCTGCATGCCGTGTGAGCTACGATAGCAGACAACAGCAGTAGCTGAAACATTGTACTGCTAGAAGAAATATACTTAAAGCAAAATCTATATTGCAATGGACATTGCTGATGATTGTAATTGCTCACGGTACTACTTTTCTTTACTACAAAAGAAAATGTTCATACGGTCTTAAGCAAATATACTTTGTTCCCGGTATAACGGATATTACCAGAAGTGCTCATCCGTGTAGCGATCAACGCATATGAGGATCCGTGTGGGATATTTCATTAAAATAACAACAGTATTTATTTTTGGTGCATATACTTTGATTTTATTAATGGTTATTAAAAGTAATCTTTATGAAGCATAGATAGTTTTATCTATTCACAAAATGTGTAACTGATTGTTTGATTTTGAATTCAAAACTTTACGTTTTGTATTGCCGCTTTATTACATGCATTTTCAATTATCAATTGATATGTTGCTTATATATTTTGTCTTCTAATTATGCATTCGACTATTTCCCTTTCATGAGCCTCTTCAGTGTAACAAAGCCACGCTGACTTTAAGATGGTGTGCACTGTAGTAGCTGTATAGCAGTGTATAAAACAAAACGTAAGACTCCTACATGTGTGTATGTGTGTCAGACACACTTCGCACTTGTAAGAAACGGTAGAGTCTAGTGGTAGGACGCCGGACTCGTGACCGAAGGGTTGCGGGTTCGAGTCACGTCACGGCACTGTGTAGTATCGTTGAGCAAGATTCTTTACTACGATTGTTCCAGTGTTAGATTTGTAGAATGCTAGCTGTAAGCGCCGAAATGGCAGCACCGACTATATGCTCCCCAGGGAGTTGCGAACGATATTGGCTTGTTGCAAAGGCCCTATAACCACAGATAACAATTTGTGAACCGCTTTGAGACGACCTACGAACTAGTTTGTGATAAAGCAGTATATAAGAACCTCGAAGTATTAATATTATCATTATCATTACTTGAACCGAGATTAGATATCACATTCCTATCCAGAATCTAACAATTATGTGAAATGCATTTATTACAGCGTCAATTCAAAAAGACAATGTTCGGATTCAAAATCAAATAATTGAAAGCATCAGTGACATATTTTGCGACTAGACAAATATGCCTCATGTATATACAATGAAACTTTGTTTAACAAAGAATGTCACTTTCTTAAAAGAGTGAATTTCTAAATTTGGTTAAGAGCACTGGATAATTATGCATACTGACAGCCGTATTAATTGAAGGTGTTGCATTACAATGTCGCTTTAACAAGTGATATTTAACCAAAATTACTGCGATGTTTACGTACGAAAAGCACGCGGAGGCCATAGACATTACTCAATTTTTGTGTAATTCAGCAAGGTAATATCGATTTTTTTTGTGCAAAATACAGACAAAATCTTAACTCAAAGTTCATACGAACAGACAGCAATATGAACGCGTAACAAAACGTTTGTGAATTGTTATAGAATATAAGTGTTAATTAATTGAAAAATGTCGTCGTTAAGGCCTGAATGACATGGTCTGATTTGCATGTGGATAGTGTGTACATTTTATCCCTATTTTATAATTAAAAGTAGTCATGGTAACCACTTTTGAACTTTTTCAAAAAGTGAGATGAATGCGGTGAACATGTTTGATAGTCAAACCTAATCGAGATATTACACAATAGCGTGCGCATTGGTCAACCGGAAGACCATACTAGGTATATTGAAGCGATGGCTTCACGCTGACCTTGATTTTGTGTCACACTAAGATATAAAACTTGACCTATTGACCAAGGACAAGCAGTAAGATACTGGTTACTTTGATACAGAACAATCTACTTGAAGTGTAAGTGGAGCTAGGAATATTCTAGGAATGTAGGAAATATAAGGAGGTTCATTAAATTTGGGACTGAATTTCTAATACTATTTAGAAGAGCAAATTTAATCAGCAGATTGATACTGAAAAAATAGCCATAATGCTGTGTATTTATAGTAAAATATTGCCGAAAATTATGCTTTAACCATTTTACACTTAGTTGATATTTGATTTATTACATTTCGCCAGTGAAATATCCAGAATTATCAATTGGTACAAAAAATAAAGAAAATGTCATTGGTTACATTTTCACCAGTGAAATATCAGAAACTATTAACAATTGATAAAAAATAAAAATTACGTAACAATTGATTATTTTCTATGGTCTTTGTTTGCTTTTCGTGTTTGGATTTTGTCGTACTTTTGGTCTCATATAAAGGAATATTTGTCAATTAGCGCTTCTTTAAAGACGTTAGAATACATGACGTTCTGCACTCTCTTGAATATATATATGTCACGTTTTTTTATTTCATTTTCAGCTGTCGAGATGCCAGAGCCCCCAAATAACAAAACATTGGCAGAAAAAAAGATAAGAAAGACGGTCAAGATATTTTCGTCTGCTAGTTTCGTACTTTCGACAATGTTTTTCGAAGGCAGTAAGACAAGACAATACTATCAACAGGATGTACGTCTTTTAAAAGTGCACAGGTCGAATAGTATTATGTGTCTGGGATTGTTTGAGGTATCATGTTACTAAGATATCTTTGGGTCATGTGGTTTATCATTAGGGAATCTGTACCATTTTGTGGTTGTCACATTAGGTTTTTAGGGATCCTCAGTCAGTTCCCTTGTATGAATTAAAACTACGTGTAAATTAGGCCCCACCATTATGTCACTTTTCTCACGACTTCTACATTGTAAACCCCTTTTTAATTTGGGACTGAGCAAGACAAGATCCCCATATTCTAATATTGATCTGATGAAAGAAATACAGTTGAACCTCGTTATCTCGAACTCTTATAACTCGAAGACCCCGTTCGCATCGAAGTATTTCTCTGGTTCAGGCCAAATATCTTCGTTATCATGATAAGTAAAACTCTGATTATTCCGACCCTGAAAATTCGAAAACTCGGATACCTCGAAGTAAGATATTGGTTTCAACAGCGTAAACCCAACATCAAAACATCGTCTTCTTCATAGTGTTCGATTTTCATTTTGTCACTTATCAATTCTTTGATACAAATTAAACGCAAAACAACGGCATATATATAATTTTTGAGTGGTAATCTATCAAATTAAATTTGAAATTTTCTCAGTACATTTAGTTTTCTTGATACTTTTCCAACTACATGGTGCTCAACCCAGCTCCAGTCCCCGGAGAAATAAATAACGTTTATGTGAATTCGAATTTTTGTAAGGTACTTTCATCATAAACAAGGGAGGTTTAATACGCTTCTGTGTTACCATGCTGAATGCAATAGTCCCGGTTTTTAAAGAGTTGACTTAACGAACTATTTTTCAGACTACTTCTTGATTTTATCAGGATCTGCATTCAAAATATCAGCAGCGGTGTTAGGTACATCTAGATAAAACAACGCATTATCAGCTAATGATTATCAAAGAACATGCATTATGTCATTGACAATAAAATGAATAAAAGCAAGAACAGTTATGGCCCCAAGATAGAACCCTGTGGCACACCGGCAGTAATAGACGCCCAATCACAATTAATAAAAAAACTAAAACTCTTCGCTCGTAACCCATGATGCCACCCTCATTTGAACGCTTCGCTGAGGAAGGAATCCTACCTGATCGTTGTCTATATATTTCTCACTGTCATTAGGTAAAATCTTGTTTATAGTCAATGGTCTTTTCGGAAACATAATTTCATAAATGTAAGGCCATTGTAATCTAGGAGATAATGGTGAACATATTTGTAAATATTCTTTTCCTTTTTTCCTTAAAATGCATATTAAAAAAAAATGACACGTAATTAGGTACTAAAGAACTTTCGTCTTTCTTAAAAATAGGGAGAAACATTTGCCTTTTTCCATTCCCGTTAAAACACACACTTCGATAATGATCTGTGAAAACTTACTGATAAAGGGCCACTTAATTTCCTTCAATAGAGAGGGGTTCACACTTAAAGCAAAAATGACCTTATCCTTGTCTTCAGTGAATACTGTGGTTTATGGGAGAAATATTGTACATTTTATCAGAAATACACAATATCTATCGTTAAGTGTATTTATTTCACATGGGTTATCGCCTGTTTAAATTGGCGGATATTATTGTAAATGTCTTATAAATATCAATAAAAGTCTGCTATACTCGTGAATATACATTGTATATGGTATTCAAAGGCAACCATTAAATATCCTGTTTATATTAACTTTTATAGATAAAATTTTCTAAGTGGAAACAAGAATAGATGAATTGATTTACTTAAAATATATTTCAGATTATTTGAATTTAAATATGATAAAGTGGAGATACATTTGATACTTTCACAAACAAAACAATTAAAAAATGATATAAACAAAGCATAGCATGTCAACACACAAAGATGAAAAACCAAACTGAAAATCGAAAAGAAACAAGAACTAATGGGACCTCGAAGTGAAACCCCCCAAAAAGCATTACCCTAGAGGTGAAGCTTATACGTTAGTATTTATATATAGGAACTCTCCTTGTGGAAGGGAAACCCGATTTCTCGTTTCCCGAGAGTAATCATGTATCATATGAGCGTAGCCCGAGTTAAACAGGATTGATGGAGGGGAAACAAAAAAACTGTTTCCCTTCCACTTTCATTTCAAAATATTTTATTATATCAAATGATTCAATGGGAATTGGGCAACAGGCTATGCCTATACAAGCCCTCTCCCTTGGGTTACATACATATCAAACAATAACACAATTACAATTTACGACATTAACATATTAGCACTGGCTTGGAACATTAAATAGTACTTAATTCTTAATGCTAAATAGTCTCTATCTAACTCTGAACTAAGCAAAATTAAAAAGGGCAATAGCTGTTTTATTATACCTTAATAGAACAATTACAAAACAGTGAAGATGTTCAGGTTTCGCGTCATTATTGTCGTCTGCCTCAGTCAATCAGAAATCAGGCGAGACTCCGAACAAGGAAAATTTAACCGAGGAAACTCGAGTGAGTTAGAGAACCTTGGCATATTTGTGTCATGTGACGAATACAATCCAATAGACCAAGCTGATACATAAAGAATTTGAACGATTTTTTTTATGATAATAGCAAATCCTTGATATTAGGTTCAGATAAGGTTATCAGAAGACCTGGGGAACAAACCAGAATCCAGCTTCTAGTGTACAGATAAGGAATGGTCTTATCAGTCAGGCGTCAATATAAGTTAGACACCTTGGTACTCCACCACTCTCAAGGAAAGACATTCAGAAAGGTAGGCAACATATTCTTAAGAGTACATAGAATTGGTATTGGAGGCACACATTAGACCATGAAAGATGCTTATTTTATCACTGTAGCATATAACTGATTTAAAATTATGAACGTGTAATTTAATTCCAGTCTATATTTTAAATTAATTAAACAAACAAGTGATATTTTTGATTGAATCTGCAGGTTGAATTTCAGTGCAATGGCTGTAACGTAATTGGTTTATATTGAATACTTGTTTAAGGATTTAAAAAAATGCAAATGTAACACTTTAAGAGATTGTACAGACGCATTTTCCGTTTTGCAAAAATTTTACACATATTTTAGAACACGGTGAAATGAATTTTCATTCGGGTGTACGTCATTACCACTGAGGAGTCTTAAGTCATAAATGGACAAAATTGACATGCTTTGCATAAATATTTACTTTGTTTGGCATTCTGATTCGCGTTACTAACTTTTTTGAATAGCATTTTTCTTTATTTTTCTTTATTTTCTTTATAACTTTATCAATTCTTTATAACACGGGAAATTGTCTCCAATATTGAAGATGTACTAATTATTTTTCAGCTGTCATCATGAAGGGACTTTTGATTTTGGCAGGTAAGGTACCATTGATCATTTCATACCCAGAATTGGGCGGTGTTATGAATATCAGCAACTAATATGTATCGATAAAAAAATTGTATATAACCGTTTTCCGTTTTAAAAGTCCACGAAAGCTTCAGGACAGTACCTTAATGCTTTTGAAAATATTGTCACTGTCCTCATGAAATCAATTTATAAACATTTTGATGGTATATCAGTAATAAAAATACGATACATTAAAACAGATGATCAAAGTACAGACGACGAATGCATTGTAATCGAAAGCTTTGACAGTAAACGAAGTTACTTTAAAAGAACTGCAAGAAAATCAATTGAAAGTTAACATCGGCATAACATATTGTACAAAATAAGGTGAATGAAATCAATTCTTCTCGAAATATGATACAGTAAGTTGATTAAAGAAAGATGAATTATTCCAGAAAATAACCCAAATTACATTACATTTTTATTTAACGATATTACGATATATTTGGATGAATATGCAATCATGTGGTGAGTCGATCAAGGTTTAAATGTCAGTTACCTATGAATGACAATGGTTTACGTTTTCGGTTATATACCATCATATGGTCATTAATTGCCTTAAATTACTGGTTAAAAAATTCAAAATGTTCCATTTTTGTTTTACAAAATGAACTTCTGTTATAAAGAAACACTGTCTATTAGGTATGTCGTGTCGTCTTCTTTCAGAGCTTTCCTAGACAAGAATGACAAATGTCATTCTGAGCATTACAAAAACATATAACATAGGTTCATTTTAATATCTAATTATGGTACATTATATTTAATATAAAAATACGAATCATATTTACATGTATCTATGTCGTATTTACAAAAATACAACATTTTTTAAAAATGCATTAATGCTTTTAAGCAAATATTTGTATTAACATTGAAGAGAAACGCCCGTTATTACTACCTGATCGATTGGGTTAGAACCACACGGAACACGATTTCTACTATCACGATAGATATAAAGGTCATGTGAAACAGCATACTGCGTGTTGCCTTATCTCTCGGTTTGTACAATTATTCATTTTGATAAGGACACTTAAGTAACCGTTGAAATGCTAGTGCAAGGAACTCCGATAACAAATAAAATACCGTAGCAGAACGCTTTCCTGTTACAATTCTTTTCATATCGTCTAGCTCACAGGTTTTATACATTTCATTGTGAAAAAACACTAGAAGATACTCTGACGTCATTGTTTCATTTTGTCAATGTATCATTAAATTTGTCTTCATTTGAGACACAGAAGGTGTTTTGAACAAAAAAACAAAATGAAGAAAAATAGAACACTACAAAAGAACGCTTATTTGGCTATTTGTTTTCATGATCTTGTAGGAATATGTATCTAAAATAACTATTGATTGTACATCGATCATACTACTTATCAACATGAATGAGCAACCTTCCACAAACGTGCCAAACGCTTTACGAAATGTCATCGAAGCGCTAACGTGTTAAATCGAAAATAACGACATAGAAAAGGACACAAAATGCTGATTCAACCAAATAAATTTAGTCGATAACGTAGTTTGCGTTAGAGTTAGAAACCGTATTATTTTTTTCTTTCATTCAACACCGAAATGAACCTACGCGACCTCCTTTGTCATAGCCTTTTATTTTTCTCTAAATGCTCTGACTTTTCTTCTGCTTCAAGGACTTCCTCCTCTCTTGTTATTTCAATGCCCTTTGTCATGATTTTATGCTTTTTATTGCCATTATTCTTTCTTCGATGTTCGATTTTTTTTCTTTAGTTTTTTTCTTCTGAAACAGATGTCTATCATATTGTTTGTTTTTGTTGTTGATGTTATAAACATGTTCCCAATTGTACTCTGAGAAAGAATTCTCTTAAGATTTGATATAACACACTGTTTAATCTCTACGTAAATCGTTCATATATAATTATTGTTAATTGCTTTTTTGCAATAAATGTACGTTTGTTTTCATTTTTACGTATAGCTCTTGTTGGAGTTTCGTATGGTAAGTATAAAAAATATATCATAGTTTAAATTATAAGTCTATTTTATTTAATAGTAAGACAACATTGTATTCTAAAGCAACAAAGTACCAAAAACCATCAATCTTTGCTTTGATAAATTACGTCTCGATCTACTTCAATAATTAGATAGTTTTGCTTTTAAGTAATTTTTCTATATTTCATTTTTCCCCGCTTGTTAACAATCAAAAGTAATGTTTTCTTATCTGGCTATCGTAAATCATAGTACATATATTTAAAGTATTATTTGACGATACTACGTTGATTTGTCAAGGGTTTATCATATTTTTGTACTCCTGATTTTTAATTGTGACAATTGTCAAAGCATGGATTTAAACGAATAGACAGTGCATATCATGTTGTCATAGTGCATAGAGAAGGACGCTGAAGGTTGAAGCATTATGGATGTCGGTTTTGTACAAAGAGTAGAATGATGATGATGATGATGCGTATCATAGTTTATCACATACCTGTTGAATATTGTTAAAGTAATACAAGCAATTTTCAGAGCATGAAATACAACGTTCTGTATTGCACATGTGCAATACGGAATGTTGTATTTACCTTCGAACTGGATCTACTTTTTATGGGAATCCCCATGACATGGCGAACTGAAAAGTTCCCTGTATTTGCAAAAAGTATCAAAGTTTATAAAATCTTTATATCGATCTCTACCAAATACGGAAGGTATGTGATAAAAGCAATACCATACACTTAGTGCTTTTCCAACGAATCAGAAAGCACTCATTTATTGCGCGGACGTGTATATTAACTCGTGCGCTCCGCGCACTCGTGAATAGATTCGTCCGCGCAATACACTCGTGCTTTCTGATTCGTTAGTAAAACATAAGTGTGTGGTCTTGCATATGTATATGTGATGTTGATAATGATGATGATGATGATGTTTGTCGTTGTGTATATGTAGTGATAATGATAATGACAATGAGGATGATGACTTGGAAACCCTTGTCTTTGGTTGCATGCGAGAGTACTTTTGTACTGTATGCCTTGTTGATATATTTGTATCTAAATAATTTGAATAAAAAGAAAAAAATATAAAAAATGTAGGATAAAAATAGACTTAATGACATGAAATACAAACCAACAAGGTGCCATATGAAACCGATGAAATATGATTATTTTTCACAAATGAAATATTGTTTTTCCCTTAAGGACAAATGAAATGTCTGTTTTGTGAAAGTGCTGCGGATATCACCGACTGTCAGACCACTGTTGATTGTGGATCAAACGAGGTAAGATTGGGAAATCTGTAACTGCACTATTTCTTTTTGAAAAAAAGATCCATGACTGAGCGAATTTAGCAAAGTGCACACATATTATTCTCGTTTAAACACATTACCATGGTTATTCCTTATAATTTAATTGATGAAAGATTTAAATTCAAATTTTAGTTCATAATTATTTTATATTATTTATTTCTGATAAAAATATTCATAAAACAAAACATTGCGCTCTAATTTCATCGCCGAGCAACTTTAACTAATCAAAAGGTAGAATAATAAATATCGTGCACAACGTTGCGGTATATTACATCATCACTTATTGTGTTGACTTTGGGCGGGGATAGCCAAAAATTGAATATATGTTAATTTTTGTTACTATATTTTAACTTGTATGTTTCTTACTAGATGTTCATCTTGTGTCTTTTTTAGCGATGCTTCCTTGAAAAAGTCACAACAAAAAATCTTAACTTCGTTTACAATGCCGGTTGTAGATCTGCAGCCGTAAGTTTCCCCTACTTTATATGTCATGATTTTATATAATAAAGTGTGCTTGTATTTCACTGACGTAATAACAAAAATCTATTAAGGTTAATGGTACCGCTTCATTATTTATAATCGCGAAGAAGAGTTCCACTCAAGGTTCTTTTGACTTGGAGTATTCTCCCTTCAACATAGAAAATAATTCAACCAAAAGGACTTTTTCTGGCTAAGAGGAACTTTTCTTATCATTTTTTTTTTTAGCAACTTAATTTTCTCCGCTTGTTCCAGTCTACTCATCTTTAAATGAGTACGTGATTGGGCAGTGCTAGAATAGTTTAATGCTAGCTATGAGCGCCGAAATGGCGGCACCGGCTATATGCTCCCCAGGGAGTTTCGAACGATATTGGCTTGTTGCAAAGGCCCTATAACCAGGGATAATAAATTGTGAACCGCTTTGAGATAACCTACGAACTAGTTTGTAATGACGTGGTATATAAGAACCTCGAATTATTAATTATTTTTATCAATAAAATATAAAAAGCATGGGTTCGAAACCCGAAGGTTTCCTGTTTCATTTTATTTTTCAAACATTGAAATTGAAACAACTGCAATGTTTTAAAATGCATGACCAGATGTGATTATTATTGTTGATTTCTCGTGAAAAGGACTTAATGATACACAATAGCAACAATGTTTATACTGTTTTTAACTGGATGGTACCCTGTACTATATATACCATTAAGTTGAATTCATGAGAGAGGACTTTAATAAACATAGCCTGGTGTCCTATTCCTTTGACATTTATGACTTTTATATTGTTTTCCGATAAAACGTAGGTCTGCAGTATCATGGATTCATTGGCTGGTGCTTCCGGAAGAAAAAGGGATTTGGTGAACTGTGCCAAGTGTTGTGATACCACCAATCCAAATGATCCCTGTAATATGAGATTGTGTGGAGCGGGTACGTTCATAAAAACATCGGGCACTGGTTTCAATTCAAATGTTTTTCAAATGTTTTTATCCTTTTGTTATCGGATATTACTGTTTACTATGTTTTTATATTATTCCCAACAACTGATTGGCCAGAAGTGCATCATGTGTCCACCGATAAAAACCGATATTGACTTGGAGCGCGTGATTTTTGTTAAAGGACTGTGTGTTTCTAAAAAAAAAATCATGAAGTGCCTCCAAACGAACGCACCGTCTCGCTTACGTGTCTTTTTAAATTTTCAGATTGCTTACATCACTGTCTCAAAAATAATCAAACAATTGTAGCCTTTAACTTCGGTCGATACCTGGATTTATCGATCCGAGAAATCCAGGTATCAACCTAAGCCGAAGGCTATAATTGAATTATATTTGGTACCGACAATGCTTTTGAATACTTATTTACATTACATCTTTGGGTTTTTTTTAATGTATTTAGCGGTTATACACTCAGGATAAACTAACGAAGACTAATGTACCTCGTGTATTCTATTTAATTATGGTATTCATTTTTTGATCATATAAAAGAAATTACATCCACAAACGTTTATTAAAGTATGAAATACGTCAATATGTGATCATGCTGTACCAACTTAAACTTGAATAAGGCATTTGGACTATCATAAGCTTAAATACATTGTATATGTATATCTTTAGAGGTTTAAATTGTATACATGAGATAGGAATTTCAACTATAAACACATACTAAATTGCCTAACTGTATATACTTACTTTACTTGAGTTAGGCATCTCAGCTATTATGAACACATAGAACATGATACTGTACCAGCGTTACTTGATTTAGGCATTACAACTATTAAAGAATGCTTACTAGACTCCAGAGAGGCTTAAACTGTAACTTTTCTTGAGTTAGGCCTTTAAATTAATATGAACATACTCACTTGTCTCCATAGCTGTAAATGTTACAACGCCCGAGAGCTGTGTTGTTTGTGATCGTCTCGTGTCCGGAGCTAGTTCATGTTCTGAGCGGCAGGTGTGCCAAGACACTGAGGTAAATCAGAAGTTTGTTTTGGGTGATAAGTTGGTTTCTTAGCACTCTAATTGCTCACTTCAATAGGTTTCTTTTCATTTAATTTTGTTTGTTTTTCGTTTATTCTTTCAATAAATATATACTGTTCCCTTGTAATTCGTATCGAAATCTCGCATTACGAAGACCGAGATTATAAATATTCATTTTGTATTTAAATCATGGTAATGATAAAAATGTGAACTTTACAAATACAATTAAGAACAGCTATGGAGAGGATTCTTTTTTTATCGTTCGTGTATATTTGAACAAGAGCAACTGATAAAAAAAACCCTGAGAATAAGAACCATATCCTACAGTTCGAAACAGGCAGTGCTAAACAAAAAACCTCGGCATCTTCGCCTTATCAGAACTGTATCACATACTAAAAGACGACATACGTTCGTTATCTGAAATTGGGGAGTTATTCTCCAAAAGAAATAAAGCAATAACATCATTAACGGGTGTGAAAAATTTACAAAGGATATTATCATATAATGAACCGAAACTTTTCCGATTTTAAAGTCAATTCATTTTTTTTTTCAAACACAGAGAAAGGCGGGCTTGCAACGTGCTTAAGTATTATATAATGAGTATGATATAGTTATTCGTGTTGTGTTTTTTTGTAGTTCGAACGATATCAGGTAATCTTGTTTGGATCCAAAACGCAATAAAGTTGAATTTTAATTCTTATGAGATGTAACACGATATTTTATTGGCCAATCGAAATAATTTGCGACAGTATAACCACGATATACCGTCCGCCAATTTATATGAAGCCCGAATCGGATTGTTAATAACGTCAATGACTGACTGACCCTAACACGAACAATAGTGCGACACCGAAGGTCAATGTAATTCCGCCTCACTTTGAATATTCCTGACGTCATCACGACGGCGATACACGACCGAGAGACCCAGAATTTGAAGAAAACACTGAAAAATATATATATATTTTTTTCTTGGTGGTGTTGGTTTATATGAATTAGCTACGTGTCGCCAATAAAACTCAGCTTGCGACAGTTTTTTCACGATATACCGCCGCAAATTTCAAAATGCTACATGTTGGGTCATCCCCCACCCAAATTGATTGGATAAAATTGTTTGAATTTCTTTCATTTTCAGATTTGCAAATCAGCAATCCACATTGTCGGTGGTTTGATCAGATACGAGTTTGGATGTGAATCAACATATGTAAGTAATTTTATATGTTATAAACTATAAAACCATTAAATATATACAATGTAACTCTGTAATATTAAATGCTTACTTACAGAGTTTCGAAAAAAAATATAGTGCAGGAGCTATCTTTTCCCAAAAATGTATAGTTCTGTGTGACATTAAGTCTGCTATTAGAAAGTCAAATACCCTGGCCAAATTCAAGAAGGACATAAAAACTCACCTCTTCATGTCTGCATTTTAGGCTCTTTGCACAGACTTTATTAATTCATTTATGTGCACATTGAGATGATTATCTTCTTGCTTAAGGTATAATGTGTAAGCCATTTTTGTGTCACAATTATAACTAATACTATTATCCATATTTTGTAAAGCGCGGTAGAGTAATTTGACAAATTATATAGGGCGCTATATAAATGTTGTATATGACTATTATTATCAAGTGATTGTTGAATAATTATCAGTGTCTGTAATTTTTTGATACTTTTAAAGTGGTATCACTCGCATAATCAGGTTAAAATGACACCCATATAAGATATGTATTCCAGTTTCATGTTGTTGGAAAGGATATATAAAATATCTATTTTTTTGTATTACTTTTGCTGATGTTTTGCAATGCCATTGTAATAACTTTATCAATATTTATACTTTTTCTTCTAAATAGTAATAAATTAAAGTCTCTGAGCAACACTATAATATAATATAAACTTATATTAATCACACTTGTTGGTCCGGATCTTAGCGCGCGGGTGGTCTTAATGTGGGAGGAAACCGGAGTGCCCGGAGAAAACCAACTTGATCGGCAGGTGACCTCGTACTTTTTCACATCCGATCGGGGAATCGAACCCTGGCCTCCTAGTAGGTGTTAGGCGAGGACATTATCCACTGCGCCACCCGACCACCCAGCAATGTGAGAAGGAAATAAATCGATAGTAGCTTTTTATTGTGTAACCAACTTTATTTTCAGTTGTGTGAAGCTTTCCTTAACAACGACCAGAAAACAACACCGGCTCCGGCAGGTAGAAGAAGTACAATTGAACATGAGGGTGTCACAATATGTTCCTCCTGTTGTCGGGGTAAAGACTGCAACCGTGAAGACTGCTACCTAACTCACACCAGTAAGTGTTTATTTGTGATTGATTAAACAAGATATAAGATTAATTTACACTTTAGTTTCATCGTTCACATTGGCACCTTTTCCCCCCACCTCGTTCCCGAAAATAAAGTAGATTTAACATAATAACCAAGATTGTTTTTTTAGAAATATCGTGAAAAAGTATAGTCTTCCAACCTTTACTTTAAAATCAAAAGGGTTTGGAAAAACGTTCATGACGCCACGTTTCATAGCGAAAAGACGTCACGTTTAAGAACGTGAGCCGATATGGAGCTGATCATTTTAAACGGAAACATTTGAAATGGTATTCACTCTCTAGTCAATTATTTAGACGAAAATATGTTATTCCCAAACCGTGGTCATTTGGTGCATCTATGAGGGATTGAGTTTTCCCATAAGGGTGATCGACATGGGACACGTGTACTTGGCATACACAAAGATTGGAGAATAACTTACATTACTTAAACTTTCTACTGTCACAATAATTAAGATTTTTGTTTAGTATTGAATTTCACTATCCAACACATAGAGCTCAGTTTAAGGTTTCTCGTTGATATAACATATATTTCATAAGTGTGACAGCATTCAAATATATTTCAGGAGTGCTGTTGTGAAATATGCAATGGGAAAGCACTAAATTCTATATTTGTTACATTTTGGAAGTACGCCGACGAAAAACGTATTACATAAAATTGGGCATGGAATAAGTAGCGTAATATTAGTCTAATTTTTAAATGACATAACACATTTGTCGAGAAGACTTCGCGCCAATTTAAATAAACTCAAATGTCTTTTTTTATCCATTTACTCTTTTTTTTTATTTTACAGAAATGACAGCTGAAAATATCAGGGGAACGACAACACCAGCCCCTAGTGGTTAAACCTCTTATTTTTTTTACACTTTTATCTGTTCTTGCAATAAAAAAGGTTTACCTATAAAGCATCTTGAATATTTATAATTAGTTTTATTAAAAGCTGTCATTACATTGGACGCTGTTGATATGTCGTACATGCCATATTGAATTTATAGAACGAATTTAATGAATTCAACTTTACATGGACACGAATATAAGATTAAATTTTTCACATAACATTCACAATTTAAGAAAACCTTCAAATTTAATATTGAACNGGGGGGTGGGGGTGAGACACTAAAAAACACGAGTGTATTATTGTTCGGCAATTTTGTAAATGGTTATGGCATGGGAACTGTTTCCATGTTTTGACAAAGGGAAGGTGACTCCAGGAAATGGTCTGACCTCCGGGCTAATCCTGGTAGCATGAGTATTCTTTTCTCTTTGGCCTAGCAATTGTATATTTGTTTATAGGGAGGGGGGAAATCTCTAAATGTGTATGGAAGGTGAAGGATTTTATTGATTTCTCTCATTGGGCCACACTTCTCTGCCCCGCTATTTATACAAAATTTAGTTGTCTTTGTTAGCAGGTTCTCTTGATCAAAATCGGTTGAAATCCTCCATTTGTATCGAAGGAGAAATACGTGAAAACCAGTTTTCCTTTATTTACAATATTGGGCCTTCCAAAAGGGGGCACACCCTCCATTTATACAAAATTAAGGACCATTTATCTACAGATTAGTTATACAGACAGCCTACAATATTGAGTCCTCTTACCAGAAGGGCACTCCAGAACACATTTGGGTTAACTCCCTTTATTTCTACATAAGGAGACAGCTTTTCCTCTATTTCCCCTGTTCGGTCCGGCAAACCCTGCCCTCAGGGGGCCATATCCGCCGTTTATATGGGGATTGAACGGCTTTTTTTTTTATGTCGATATGAACGCAAATCGGTTACATCCATATTGCATGAAGCTAGGGCTTCATGTTTAATATGGATGTAACCGATTTGATTTCATACCGACCTGAAAATTAAAAAAACGACGTTCAATCCATATATTTACATTTTTGCTATAGGACAATCGTTTAATTTGATTTATTTGTTCTGAAATAATAAATTTAATCAATACGTTGTGTATATGTGCGTCCTTTTAACGACATTGGCGGAACAGTCCTATTAAATCAAGTTTGCGCCAATAATTAAACGTAGTCATTTAAGTGTTTGAAACAAGGGCATGCCCCACCGAATCGAAGTGTCAAAACTCTCGTTGAACAACGTTACTATATGACGTCATAATTAAACCACGTGTCACGTCACGAGAGTTTCTGCTTTTAAACTCAAATAAAATGCATTTCATCTGGTAATATTCATAAAGTGGGTTGCAGCGCAAATGTTAATATACAGAACTGAATCCCCTTTGCCCGAAGCTCCTCTAGAAGATTAATTTTGAATTGTAACAGGCCCAATTCAATGGAAAGAAAAACCATGCCTTTTGATAAGTCTGGTCATAAAATCAAATTGTATCTTTACACCAGTTAGACATAATTGAAATGTCAACGTGAACATAGTTTTAAATGCAATTAAATTATCATATCGACATGACCTAAACAGATTGGAACATTTATGAAAACTATTGAAGAAAAATTTAAAAGAAATCAACAACAGTCTTCTTCGATTAGAAATGTACCGTGGTTAGACAACAGTTTGAACTCGGGCCCTCTGATCAATATGGGCCCTCTAATCAATATGGGCCCTCTGATTAATATAGGCCATCAATATGGTCCCTCTGATCAATATGGGCCCTCTGATCAATATGGGCCATCAATATGGGCCCTCTGATCAATATGGGCCCTCTAATCAATATGGGCCCTCTGATCAATATGGGCCCTTTGATTAATATAGGCCATCAAGATGGGCCATCTGATCAATATGGGCCCTCTGATAAATATGGGCCCTCTGATCAATATGCCGTGACTCTAGCTTACTGAACCACCATGTGAACGGTAGTGTATTGGCCCAATTGGGCTACAGCTAGTACTTTCCTCTCTTCTGAAGAGATCAAAGTACTAAAGACTCGTCGTTGAGATTTTTTTCTTTATATACTGAACAAAAAAAATAACGCTCAATTAAATTATGCAATCAAAAGCCTATGATATTTTGGGAAATTTGTACAAAAGTTTATATCAATATGAAGGGACAAGTCTACTCTTTACAATACTGTAGAAGAAAAGTCTGTGTGTCGTAACTCGTGTCATCAGTAGTTACTCAAAGTGGGATACCCGCGAAAAACAAAATGACACTTCAGTACCTGGTGTGGGCACCTTTGCACGAATCCCTGCACCGATTCTCCTATGCATTGAATTCATGAGAACATTTATTCGCATTAAGGGAATGTTGTTCCATTCTTGTGTTAATGCTGCGATCAACTGGGCGCGGTTAGTTTTTGTTTTTTTGACGTTTCCTTATACGCCTGTCCAGCTCATCCTACAGATGCTCAATGGGAGACATGTCGGGGCTATATGGGGGCCATTCCAGAGACTGAACGTTGTTTGCCGTGAGAAAATCACGACAGACTCTGGCAACATGCGGTCGAGCATTGTCTTGCTGGAAAATTAGGTTATGACGTCTGAGAAGTGGAAGGACATGTGGTTGGAGGATCCTGTCTCTGTATCGAATGGCATTGAGGTTTTGATCCAGGACCACTAAGGGGGATTTTACTCAATGGGAGATGCCTCCCCAAACCATTTCAGAAACCCCACCGAATCTATCGCGTTCAACCACGCATGCGTCGGCGAAACGCTCACCGCGTCTGCGATATACCATTTTTCTTCCGTCTGAGTGATACAGACAGAATCTAGACTCGTCGGTGAACATCACACGCCTCCATCGACGCATCCCAAACCTATTCGGGCCATGTCTGCGCATCCAGTCGAGACGCACATGGCGCCTCCGTGGTGTCAGAGGTGGCCCGACATAAGGTCGGCGCGCAATGATTCTCTCGGCACGCAAGCGGTTCCTGGCAGTTTGAGGACTAATGGGTCTGCCATGAGTACCTAAGGTATGCGACGCAGTCTCTACAGCAGTCTTGAATCTGTTGCGCAAGTGCGACAATCGAATCGCCCTGTCTTGTCGTGCGGTCGTTACACGCGGACGACCGCTCCTGGGACGATCGGAAACTAACCCAGTAGCACAAATATCTCCCAACATGTTAAGTACGCTCATAGACACGTGTGTATTTAATTGTATCATATTACCAGGGTCACTTTTAACGAATATTATCTGGACCAAATTTCTGCCCCAAAACCCCATAATGCAACTAGTTTTTACAGTATGGAACGCCTGGCAGCAACAAAAATGACAACATTTTGGCTCGAGCAAATCTTCTCCACAAAGTCATGTACATAATGGCTACCTCAAGCCTTGTACCTCGCTCTGATGTCGGTTTGATCATGGTAATTAAAAAGTCCAAGAGAACAAGTGATAAAAACACAACAAGAAATACTGAAGTGTCAACAAAATCGAATTTCGAAATCGAAAGCGATAAAAACAAGTGCAATATACGAACAAAGGAATGGTTAACATGAAGACCGTATAAAAATTTACAAAGGGAATAAGACCAGGTGTTCCCGAAGAGTACACGTTTTTCCATCGAATATCAATTCAATATGAGCCTCACATTGAAAATCAATTAAACACACGTAAGCCTATTTTAACACGTGACTAAGGGGACAGATATAGGACATTTTCCGTATAAAATGATCCAGTGACCTAGTCATTGCAATATCGAGTCACCTATTCTTGGAGCGGAGGTGGCTTATCAAAGCTCAACTGTAGGTATTTTTTTCTAGCACTCACGACTGGAAGTCGAGATATTGGACAGTTGTCAGTTTAGACATGGTTCAGTCACAGCACGAATCAGGCTACATGGTCAAAGGAGAAATAACACAGAACGCTAGCCATTAAAACATTGGTTAAAACCTAGTTATTTCATTTTTTTTATTGATCAATTGATTAAGGAATGAAAAATAATTCACGGACGTTCTACTGAAAAGAATTCAGTTGGCGTTAATCCGTGAAACTATGTATCACAAAAAGTGGACATAGATTTTTCTACACAGATTTTTCTCGATTTTTTTTCTCTCACAAAAGACATACCGAATAATATGTAAATCTATTATTGGAGAAAAAGTTTAATTACATATCACGGCTTTTAGTTCAAATTAACATGGATTCCATATCCTCTGTATGGGTTTTGGTCCACTTCCAACACAGTATACCTGTGCACTGACCGACTTCTTGTCTCTTTACAGATAGAGTGTTTGGATTCTAAATCACATACAGACCAGAGTGCAGATCTTAGGAGTAAATGTGCACGCCTGTGCATTCTTTCTGCCCTAAGTGATTTGATAAGAATTCCCCGAATAGTAACTCCTTCATGTCTTCATCAGTGTCAATTGGCGTGAAGAAAGTTATCCACATCTTAATTATCTAATCATACTGCAGAAGCTTTTTTTTGGACTTCGGGACCAAATTCCAATCCTTTTACATAAATCTTAAAGATTCGCTAGACTCCCTGACGTTTGAAAATAATAACCAGAAACAACGAACACAAATGCCAACAGAATGTAAATGGGTTTTTTGTATGCATGTATGCCAAACCGAACCTAGATTTATATACATAGAATACAAATACGGATAGACCTCAGGCAAACATAATGCGATGATATGCATCGATTTTATATTTGGAGTCATATTGTGGAAATAATAAATAGGTTAACCACATTGCTGCTTTATTCACGATTCAATCCCTGTGTTTTGTGATGATATCCATGATGGTGGTCAAATCAGTTTCATTGACATGTTAAGTTTTGCTATTGTTTATCTCAAGTTAATGGACCTAGTTCTGTAATATTATGATAAAAGATGTAAACAAACAATGCATTTCAATTTGTTTTGTTCAAAAATTGATTGTAGCTTATTTTCTGATAAAGCACCCTACCATTTAGTCAAGTGGTCTTATTTTTACATTCTATGAATGACCTTCCGTAGAACTGGATGCTCTACTACATATTTTTTTAAAATTTTTTTACGGGTGGTAGATGCTATGATATATACAGTAATACATATTATGTGTGACCAACAAGTGAACTTCCGGAATGTATATCGTTTCTCTGTTTAGTTGTTAAATGTTAGTTACAAAAGCACAAGTTCTTTGAAATATATCCTCTCACGTCTATACCAAGCCATCCTCATTCTTATAAAGCAGGCTTGGTAAATCGTTTTTTTAAACGGTGAAATATAGGAAAGCATCAGTAAAATAAAATGCAGTATTTTCATTACATCTGCAGTAAAGATATGAACAAATTTGCTAATTTCACTAATAATGGGAAAGAGTTGTCATTACGTCAAAATACATAGGCTACATGTGATTATGACCATGACAAAAATATTTTTGACGGGTCACCAGACTTTTCAGGTGTATCAAGAAACGTAATAAACAATAACATATACATCTTTCGTAAATATCACATAGTTTTGCGAAAATGTTATGTTTTTTGAGTTTTATGACTTCCTATTAAATATCATAAGTATTTCACTTTTATGAGCTATAGAATGGCTTAAGATGTTGTATATTATGATTAGTATATGTCCAATCTCTCTTGTCAAAATACAATATAAGAAAAAGGTATGAAAAAAAAAGATATCATATTTCAGGATTTTTACCAACAAAAATGATGGAAGTTGAAAGCAAACAGTTTAAAATCTACATCACTTATGAACAGACTTTAATATTTGTTTATAAAAGAGCATTTTAAAACCAATAATGACGAATTAGTATTGATGCTTCGCATGTATTTTTAAGTTGTGTTAATAATGGTGAAAAAGTCAAAATACGTATTTACTTAAAAAGTCTACGTCATAATAAGGATCTTATCAAACCGGACATGCCTAAGAACTGACCATGTACCTGTTGACCGACATGTACTGAGGTAGGAGCTATTTGTCTTGGAACGATTTACGCACCTTTCAGTGATAAAACATGTATGAAGATATCTAACATAGAGTACTTGTTCACCTGTTACACTTCTATCTATTCTTAATGACAACGTATGTTGGTCAGTCCATACAGATACGAGAGCGATCAGGCGCTGTACTACGTGACGTAACGACCATCAACTGGAATACTAAAAACGTATCTACTGTCGTGTAATCTTATTTTAGCGCCTTTCGCATTTTCTCCGGGGCACTTATTTAAGTACATGGCTGTATATTGAAACACATTGTTTTCCAAGACCATTTGCTAAGCTAGGATATATATACATCAATCGTTCAAATATGCGTGCGCTAAAACGATAGTATGTACCTTAAATCGCTCAAATATGAGTAAGCTAATACATGTTCATGTATTTACCATTTGCGCTGTGTTAAAATAAATGACATTGATCGTTAAAATATATAAGCGAAAATATTTACTATTGTTAACTAAATATGAGTGGGCGAATATTTACCAGTACCATGTAATCGCTAAAATATGAGTATGCGAATATTTACCAGTACCGTGTAATCGCTAAATTATGAGTATGCTAACATTTACCAGTACCATGTAATCGCTAAAATATGAGTATGCGCATATTTACCAGTACCGTGTAATCGCTAAAATATGAGTGGTAATATTTACCAGTACCGCAAAATGGCTAAAATATGAATATGGTAGTATTTACCAGTACTGTGTAATCACTAAATTATGCGTATACTAATATTTACCAGTACCATGTAATCGCTAAAATATGGGTATGCTAATATTTACCAGTACCGTGTAATCGCTAAATTATGAGTATGCTAACATTTACCAGTACCATGTAATCGCTAAAATATGAGTGGTAATATTTACCAATACCGTAAAATGGCTAAAATATGAATATGGTAGTATTTACCAGTACTGTGTAATCACTAAATATGAATATGCTAATTTTACCAGAACCGTGTAATCGCTAAAATATGAGGATGCTAATATATACCAGTACCGTGTGATAATATGGTAGTATTTACCAGTACCGTATAATCGCTAAAATATGAGGATGCTAATATATACCAGTACCGTGTGATAATATGGTAGTATTTACCAGTACCGTGTAATCGCTAAAATATGAGTATGCTAATATTTACCAGTCCCGTGCAATCGCTAAATTATGAGTATGCTCATATTTACCAGTATCGTGCAATCTCTAAATTATGAGTATGCTAATATTTACCAGTACCGTGTAATCGCTAAAATATGAGTATGCTAATATATACCAGTACCGTGCCATCGCTAAATTATGAGTATGCTAATATTTACCAGTACCATGTAATCGCTAAAATATTGGTATGCTAATATATACCAGTACCGTGTAATCGCTAAATTATGAGTATGCGAATATTTACCAGTACCGTGTAATCGCTAAAATATGGGTATGCTAATATTTACCAGTACCATGTAATCGCTAAAATATGAGTATGCGAATATTTACCAGTATCGTGTAATCGCTAAAATATGAGTATGCTAATATATACCAGTACCGTGCCATCGCTAAATTATGAGTATGCTAATATTTACCAGTACCATGAAATCGCTAAAATATGGGTATGCTAATATTTACCAGTACCGTGTAATCGCTAAATTATAAGTATGCTAATATTTACCAGTACCATGTAATCGCTAAATTAGGGTATGCTAATATTTACCAGTACCATGTAATCGCTAAATTAGGGTATGCTAATATTTACCAGTACCATGTAATCGCTAAATCATGAATATGCTAATATTTACCAGTACCATGTAATCGCTAAATTAGGGTATGCTAATATTTACCAGTACCATGTAATCGCTAAAATATGAGTATGCGAATATTTACCAGTATCGTGTAATCGCTAAAATATGAGTATGCGAATATTTACCAGTACCGTGTAATCGCTAAATTATAAGTATGCTAATATTTACCAGTACCATGTAATCGCTAAAATATTGGTATGCTAATATATACCAGTACCGTGCAATCGCTAAATTATGAGTATGCGAATATTTACCAGTACCGTGTAATCGCTAAAATATGAGTGGTAATATTTACCAGTACCGCAAAATGGCTAAAATATGAATATTGTAGTATTTACCAGTACCGTGTAATCGCTAAATATGAATATGCTAATATTTACCAGTACCGTGTAATCGCTAAATTATAAGTATGCTAATATTTACCAGTACCATGTAATCGCTAAATCATGAATATGCTAATATTTACCAGTACCATGTAATCGCTAAAATATGAGTATGTTAATATTTACCAGTACCATGTAATCGCTAAATCATGAATATGCTAATATTTACCAGTACCATGTAATCGATAAAATATTGGTATGCTAATATATACCAGTACCGTGTAATCGCTAAAATATGAGTGGTAATATTTACCAGTACCGTAAAATGGCTAAAATATGAATATGGTAGTATTTACCAGTACCGTGTAATCGCTAAAATATGAGTGGTAATATTTACCAGTACCGTAAAATGGCTAAAATATGAATATGATAGTATTTACCAGTACCGTGTAATCACTAAATATGAATATGCTAATTTTACCAGAACCGTGTAATCGCTAAAATATGAGTATGCTAATATTTACCAGTACCGCGTAATCGCTAAATTATGAGTATGCTAATATTTCCCAGTAACGTGTAATCGCTAAATTATGAGTATGCTAATATATACCAGTGTAATCGCTTAAACTTAAGTGCGTTAGTATTATTATAGATAGCTATATTATAAATACGCCAATATAAAAAGGGTTATAGAACAACTGTGTTTGTGTTAAGATTCTTTATAAAAGTGATATTAATTCAAAACATTTATAATAAATCAACTCGTTTTGAAATAATCAGTATTCAATATATTTTGAATGAGGTATGATTTTAAACTGAATAACATGAATAATTTGTGTCAGTTTACGTTATTATGTTTTTTTTGTTGAAACATGTCTTTAAGCAAACTATTCTTGATGCAGTAAAAAACCTGACTTTACCGACACCTGTATGTAATGACATCCTATAATAGCGTACATAATTTTACGTTGAAAATAACGCGACCGACTGAAGATCCCTGATGTAAATGAAGCCAGTTTTTACTGAACAACTGGACCTTGGCACCAGAGTCATGAACAGGACAAAGGTCTTAGATTAACTTTCAACGTTAGTTTGAATTTGCATAACATTAAATCAAGTTTCGTTGATGATCCCAGAGCCCCTGCCGCGATGATTTATGTGCAAAACGTAATTTATATTCCTTAAGCATTAACAGTGTCTATGGAGAAAGAATATTCAATCAAACACATGGCTAAAATATACCTTTTATGTCTGTTATCAAAACACAATCATTTTCTTTCCAGAAGCGTTTTGAGGACAGAGGCTATCGAAATATATATATGCATGGGATATTTTCGTAATTCAATGGCACACTTCAGTAATATTTATTTCATTAAGAAGTTTTGTAAAAGACCTTGTGTAATTTGTGTACTTTGAACTTTTCCCGGACAAAACGAAATTCTTTCATTCTTTCTCAAAAATCACATATTGAAAATGTGTGTTAATGGCATAATGAGTTAATTGGGATTTAGACAACTGGAGGACGATCTCTACAGATGTGTCTTCTATTAGGTACAAGGAAACAAAGGTCCTTTCTGAATGACTTACACTAGAGCTGCAACGATACTCATACCTCACACTACAATACGTATCGCGATGTGATGCTTACGATACGATATATACACTTGCGCGATACAAATATCTGCATAAAAGGTCTACTTCATAATGATTGAGTGCAAGATTTTATTGAGTTTATCATAGACTTTTATAGTAAATACTATCGAAATCTATCTTTGTATAATTTTTAGTACTTTTTGGTATGACTGCACAGTGGACCACATCTTTACTGAAGGATTATTAAAACATAAGTAGACGTTTTTAGAGTTTGATATTTTTTTTATTGATAATTTAAGTATTGTTATTATATCGCGATACAGGCAAACAAACCATTTCGATACGATACACAATAAAGTATCGCGATACGATACGATTTATAGTTACAGCCCTATGGATATCTGGTAAAGTTTAGATGAGGATTGTAGAATTAACGAGAGGTAACTCTATCTTTTAAATATCATTTGCGAATACAGTGAGCAGGTACTGATGGCATTGCATATTTTCTTTAATATCATTTCTCTATGATGAGTTACGAAAATAAATCATATTGACCAGTTACAAGAAATGTATCGTGATGTCTTCATTACTAGTTTTGACGCCTTTATATATTTCAATCTTTAATAAATTGAATTTAATAATAACAAATTAAAAGATCCAAGTTACTTATAAAATCACATAGTTTCTTTAAACTGATTGAATCAAAGAAATAATATGCATGTTGAACATTGCTTAGCGTGACACTAGATTTCATTTTTGATAAATCTAGGTAAGAACAGTAATTTTACACAGACTCGAGAAATTAATGAGGTTTACGCAACAATGTTTGACCCATTGTGTTTGACATATGGTAGAGTTCATACATGCCTTAACTTAACACGCGTGACATTGACGTCACCAAAGATCCAACCCTCTTATCTTCAAGTCACGTATCTCAGATTGGCTCGACCAGACTAATACAAAAACTTGGACCAAGATAACAACACGAATTCGACATTTTTATAAAGGTATGTATCCATACTATTAACATGCGTTCATTTTTGACCTAACAATTATATCGAATTTTTTGTTGGCACCGATGAGTCCTAGAAGGATGAATCAGCTGTTTAGTGAAGCGTAATTCATTTTCGACACACTGTATATATTACAAAATTATAAAAGTGCAATCCCATGATTGTTTCTTACGTTCAATTTGGATTTTCACCCTTTTTGCCCATAGCATTACCAATGAGTCATAGAAGAACGAAACAGCTGTATGGTGCAGTGTTATTCAATTTTTGGATTACTAAATATTACCAAATTTTATTGGTACAATCTGGTATTCAATATGATACATCATAACGGATTTAGGAATAATAACATACCTTTTCCGTAACCGAGGGGTTCGCCCTAGTGGTTTGTGCATGAGTGAATTTCAAAATCGGCGAAATATAAAACCATAGAAAAAAAACAACTAACGACTAAAAAGGTACCAAAAGGGATTTAATTTGGCTACATTCGCTGTCACCAAAGATTGTGCAAAATTATATACCAAGCTAATGATAATACGAGGCATTAATATCTTCATGGACATATTTAATTATATACATATCAGAAAAAAAATGTTAGCCCGTTTATTGCAGAATACTGAAGATAAAAATAACCATTAAAAATAAATATCGGTTATTGCTTTATTTTCGCAAAACACACCAGACAGGCTGCGTGAACATTAATCCCCACTTACAAGTTCTGATCATGACAACCGTGAAATATAGGCACCGCGATTATAAGCAACTATACCATAACAATTTAAACCCGGCTAACAATGTACAAGAACGCACAAGAGATTGTTTCAATATGACAACAATCAATAGGAGCAAGAAAGACACTAAAATAACAGGAAAAACATTATGAGCTTCCACACAAGGGCCGGATTCATACCAAGTGTATCCTAACAGTAAATATGTTTGGCCCCAACGAACTTTAGTCACAGCTGTAACTAAAATTATCTGCTAAAATCTCTGTTTTAGATATATTTTCATTCGCAAGCCACAATGACTACTATTAACAAGGACATGTTTCTCTAAAAATCATCAAACGTATAATTGTCAACCAATTGTTGCATATTATGTCCGTAAATGAGATATAGTGAATCCCAATGATGGAAATGTGCCACTGATTTATTAACTCACCATTGTCGACGTCATACCATTAGTCTACGATTACTAGTACTATTGACGCATCTACTGGTGTTACTGGTTCACACTCCCGGTCTGTACCTCCCGCCCCGTAGCATGCCGGGCTGAATTTGCCTGAGTGTTCCTTCCATGAGTTCAATGACGTAGCGTTTACAACTCCAGGTGTTAGATTGCTCCAGAGTTCAGTCACACGGTTTGAAAAGCGTTTCCTCTTAGGTTTGTTCAAAAACGGGTTTTTGTAGAGGTTTTTGTTGTATCCTTTAATGTTGTACATGTTCTGTCCAGCCGCGAAGATTATGAATTTGTCTATATTGGCATCCACCAGACCGTTATGTATTCTAATGATGGAATTCATAATGTCTTCAAACGTTCCTCATAGCTTAAGTGTTTCAGACGAGATTACAACCTTGTTGCACAACGCTGCACATTTTCCAGTGTCTTATGGTCCCTTTTGTAAATAGGAATCCAGACTGATGTGCAGTGCGCCAAATGGGGTCTAACTAGAGATTTGTAGAGATTTGCAAACATGTATGTGAAAGATTTAAATATTAGCCTTCTTTGCTTGCGCATTGACATGGTCAGTGAATTTCAAGTTGTTATCGAAGTCTATCCCTAAGTCCATCTCGTGTATCAATTTCAGAATTAATGAAGTATTGTTGTCGTCACTTAAAGTATAACTTTGATCCGATACCGTGTTGCCAAGCTTAATATTCATATATTTAATCTTGTTTTTGTACAGTTTCATTTGCCATGTCTCAGTCGACTGGCTAATTTTGTCGAGGTTCTCCTGCATTGAATCTATACAATCGGGGGATGATTTTTCACCGCAGAGTTTTGCTTCATCCGCAAACAGTTTTGTTATGTTCCTAGTCACATCTGCAAGGCCATTGACATAATTTTAGGAACAAAATCGGTCCCAAAACGCTACCCTAAGGATTTCGGCTCGTTACTGGGGTTGTTTTTGACACATTGTCGTTGATCACTACGTGTTGTTCCATGTCGTGCAGAAAGTCAGGTATCGAATTGCTAACATTTCCATCGATTCCATACCCCTCAACACTTTTCAGGAGCCTCCAGGAACTGTATCGAACGCTCTACAAAAGTCAAGATACACCGCATCAACCTCATTTATCTTTGTCCAGAGATGAATTATTAAGATGTTTTATCAAGCGAATTAAACTTGATCTGATCTCGGCCGGGTAAGAGTATGGACATTAACTAACAACTATTTATTTCGGGCATAACAGTATAATTCAATTCTTGTTTATTACAGAAAAAAAATACAAGAATGGGAATTTTTCAGGCAGTTGGTATGTATTTTGTGTGCAATCTTTACTTTTGAGAGTTGATATTTGACCAAATCTCATTCGATATGTACTAATGTAATTTTAAGATGATGTGTTAATGATAGCTAGCTAGTATATTTACATAGTTTAACCTAGTTCATTGGGGATCATATTTCCGAGGTTAGTTAACGTAACTGGTTAGCCTAACATCGAACTTTTTGGGAGGAGTCTATACATACCAGATGCAACTTCCACCAATTTATGTCTTCTCATTTGTGTTTAAAACTTCTTCTTTTTTCTATCAGATTGAATTCAAATTCAAATCGAAGTTCATCGCAACTATTCTTTTGGAATAGTGATATACATAAATGTATTTGTCTTGTTTCGCTAAAAGACTATTTTTCACGACAATCTAGATATTCATGCTAAGTTGATTGTCCATGCTAGTATGGTCGAAATAAAAAAAGCAAGGGACTTGATTTTAATACACTTTAAAGTTCCCTTTTAACATGATAAATATCATGATGTGAAATTGCATCGAAAACAATGTCAAGGTGTCTATTGAAATATGATGTATTAGTTTAAATACAAAGAACATAAGTTAATACGGTTAATGGTTAAATACAACAGATACTGGTTGTGATTGTCAAGGACTATTAAAGTGTATGCTAGTATGACTGTTCTTGTGTAATACCACATTTACAACCAATGTTAAGTATAGAAACTCACTAAGGTTCGCAGTTATGTTTTATCAAGGCGTTAGCTACACATTTTCTGTGTTTTGGTTAATATGCTTTGACGCCGGTTTTCTATTTATAAAAAATGGACAGGTAAAAGTATATTTGCTTTATTTGAAAGAATAAACATATAAAAGTATGTTTACTTATAAAGTTGATTTGCAAGCTGATGATCAGTGTTTGCAGAAGTAGCGAATTTGATTTCAGGATCAAAACCTATAACATAGGAAATAACATGGAATGCATTACAAGATCGTGCTACTTTTGAGTGTCCCATAAGATGTTTGGAATGTAGAGTCATAAACCATAACCTGCTCTTTATATCATAAGTACACCACTAGTGTTTGCGATGGTTTGTCGATTCAGTGTTTTTTCTAACTTTTCTAGGATGGTTGCTTGTGCTGTCTGTTAATGGTAAGTGGTGGTTGTGATATGAATGACACAATAAACCCAGTAATTATTGAAACATTGTACTTTAATTAAAGGATATTTACATCAAAATGTTATATTAACAATAATCATGTGTATCCATCAACCACACGAGTGTACTCATTTTTGCATATTGTTTGCTTGTTTCTGCTTCTTTTCTTCGTTTTTTAGATTGGTTTTTCATCTTTCGTTTTCTTCTTTTTTTTCGATATTTCTACATCATTTTTATAAAAATGAAAAATCGTCCTGGGTAAATATTCAGAAAGTTTCAAAATAATTGAACAGGCTAATTTCTTTTATATATATGACTACAATAAAAATGCATCTTGGCGTATTTCACCTGAGTCATTATTGCTGGTGCCACAGATATATATTACCTGCTCGCCGATTTCCAAATATCAGGAAATTTTACATTTGTTCTTTTTTGTAATTTGTTTTTCACGTGACTATAAAGCTAGTGTAATGATAAAGTATATCTCCCAAGTTTTCTGAAACATTACTTTAAATCTTGGAAACCAACATTCATATTTAAATAACTTGATTAATGAAATAATGACACACGCAATAATAATAATAATTGATTTACTAACCATTACGTACATGTCCTATCTGTTTTTCTGTACAGTACATAAAATCTCAACAATGTGTCAAATTTAAAATATAGACGTCATTGCATACTGGGGGTGGGTATAGCAAGCCATATGAAATTGATATATATTGCAATGTTTTGTAATATGGAAATATATCAATAAATTGTATTTCCAAACATTTGTTATTTTATGATGATTTTGTGCAGAAAATCCAAAAAGTGATCATCATTTGAGTACGGTGGTACATTTAGGACATTCACAATATTATTTTCTACATTAATTATCTCGAGTGCTCGATATAATCAATGTAGAAAATAATATTGTGCATGTCCCTTTTTTTTCTTTTCTTTTTTCCCCCCAGTACATGTACAATACACAGGACATCATCACACATACACACATTCACACATGTTGAAATAATGAAATTCATTCCATCATCATCATCATCATCATCATCATCATCATCATCATCATCATCATCATCAGCAGCAGCAGCAGCAGCAGCATCAACAGCATTAGCATCATCATCATCATCATCATCATCATCATCATCATATCATCATCATCATCATCATCATCTCATCATCATCATCATCATCATCTCATCATCATCATCATCATCATGTCATCATCATCATCATCATCAACAGCATTATCCGTATATCAGCATCATCATCATCATCATCATCATCTCATCATCAACAGCATCAATTTTTGCATGTCCTTAATGTACCACCGTAGTTTAGCAATAGGCAGATACATTGAAAATTCATTTATATAGGTTTGGAAGGTATCACACCAAGCTTCATTTGTATAATATGGACATCTTGACTTCAATTGCATTTCAATATAGATCTTGCTAGATAAAAACATTGCAATATTATTGTCGACCGCTTTCTATAATATATACCCAAATTGACGACGCAAAACTGTGTAATATTCTAAATTCACAACTATGTTACCCATCTTTTCACACAAAGGAGGTTTTTTTTTTACTTTTTGAATACTATTCCATTAACGAAACAACTAAATGATTCATATCAAAAAAGTCCTTATCTATTAAGTAATTATGCAATTTTATATAATTATTTTGTTGAATATTTTCATGAAAACAAGAACATAATTGGAATAGCAATGACATAATCCCACACAGGTGACAATTCAATGATACACACACAGTCAGAAAATTCCAGAAATGTTAACATGTACTGTACATAACAACCGAGTACAGGACAAATGAATTCAAGGCTGCATATTTTTTCTAAATCAGCTAACGCTATAAATGTACTCGTGATTTGTTCTGGAAAGACAAAAGGACTAAATTAAGGAAAGAGTATTCAAAGGTTATCTTATATTGTTGGAGGCACGGTAGTCTAGCAGTAGGTCGTCGGGCTCGTGACCGAAGGGTTACGTGTTCGAGTCACGACACGGCATTGTATTGTATCTTTGAGCAAGATACCTTACTCTGCTTGTTTCAGTCTTTTCAGTTGTAAATAAGTATGTGGTTGGGCAGTGCTAGAATTGGTGAATGCTAGCTGTGAGCGCCGAAATGGCAACACCGGCTGTTTGCTCCCCAGAGAGCCGAGAAAGATATTGGCTGGTTGCAAATGCCCTATAACCACCGATAATAATTTGTGAACCGCTTTGAGACGACCTCCGAACTAGGTTGTGATAAAGCGGTATATAAGAACCTCAAATTGTTATTTTTTAATATTATTATTTAAGTCGTACGGAGTGACGTCATATGTATGCAGTGTGACCAAGCAGCAGACATCGACGAGTGTCTATCTGCAGGAACGGTCAAGTGTGGAGCACAGGAGGTGAGTCAGATGATAGATAGAATCTATCACTCCTGGTTTTTTTTATACAGACACAGTCTCAACCCGACTGTAAGCGTTTTGAGGTAAGCCACGATGTTTTGACAGGTGATCGGACGTGGAAAGGAATAGAAACACCTGCCCGACCAGATGGGTTTTGCTCTGGTACTCCGATTTCATACCACATTAGGACCCCCCGCGCGCCAACAGCGGGGCGAACAATAGTGATTAATATAAGTTGAAACAAATTGTTTCATAATTGTTGTAAAATAAATCAGGTTTATATTTGTTCCAACTTTTAAAATCTAACCTGTGGCTTGAGATATCTTTTGTCTGCATCACACAGTAGTGATAGGTGATACACTGCGTCATCACCAATGTTGCATGAACGGCGGGACATATTTGATCACGTTATCATGGTATAACATTGCATAATAAGTTATGACGCGATTATCACGTGTTCGGAATACTATCGTGTCTGAGTATTTTTGATAGGTAGGTTAAGACAGGTTCATCTTTATCTTAGCAAAAATAGCAATGCACATGTGATTTGTGGGTGAACAGAAAAACTGATTAGGTCTACGTCTATCACGGAGGATAATGTTCATTCCTGTAGAACGATTACTGGTAATTATTAGGGGATGGGGTAATTTAAGAAATTACAGAAATAACAAAATAAAGTTATTCAGCCCAATTGCATTAGTTTTTCATTATATATTTAGGTCTTTTAAATAAAAATGTGAGGTTTTCAATTGATTTTGATGATACCCGCCCATGAAATAGAGAGGTGTCATAGAGACGCATACGATTTTCGGCTCGTTTAAGTGCATTCAAGTGAGATAAAGGTAAGTCAGTCGGCAGTAAAGGTACGTCAGTCGGCAGTAAAGGTAGGTCGGTCGACAGTAAAGGTAGGTCAGTCGACAGGATAGGTAAGTCAGTCGACAGTATAGGTAAGTCAGTCGGCAGTATAGGTAAGTCAGTCGGCAGTAAAGGTAGGCCAGTTGGCAGTAAAGGTAAGTCAGTCGGCAGTAAAGGTACGTAAGTCGGCAGTAAAGGTAGGTCGGTCGACAGTAAAGGTAGGTCAGTCGACAGTATAGGTAAGTCAGTCGACAGTATAGGTAAGTCAGTCGGCAGTAAAGGTAAGTCAGTCGGCAGTAAAGGTAAGTCAGTCAGCAGTAAAGGTAAGTCAGTCGGCAGTAAAGGTAGGTCAGTCGGCAGTAAAGGTAAGTCAGTCGGCAATAAATGTAAGTCAGTCGGCAGTAAATGTAGGTCAGTCGGCATTAAAGGTAGGTCAGTAGACAGGAAAGGTAGGTCAGTCGACAGTATAGGTAAGTCAGTCGGCAGTAAAGGTAAGTCAGTCAGCAGTAAAGGTAGGTCAGTCGGCAGTAAAGGTAAATCAGTCGGCAGTAAAGGTAAGTCAGTCGGCAGTAAAGGTAGGTTAGTCGACAGGAAAGGTAAGTCAGTCGGCAGTAAAGGTAGGTCAGTCGGCAGTAAAGATAAGTCAGTCGGCAGTAAAGGTAAGTCAGTCGGCTGTAAAGGTAAGTCAGTCGGCAGTAAATGTAGGTTAATCGGCATTAAAGGTAGGTCAGTCGACAGTAAAGGTAAGTCAGTCGGCAGTAAAGGTAGGTCGGTCGGCAGTAAAGGTAGGTCAGTCGGCAGTAAATGTAGGTCAGTCGGCAGTAAAGGTAAGTCAGTCGACAGGAAAGGTAAGTCAGTCGGCAGTAAATGTAAGTCAGTCGGCATTAAAGGTAGGTCGGTCGGCAGTAAAGGTAGGTCAGTAGGCAGTAAAGGTAGGTCGGTCGACAGGAAAGGTAAGTCAGTCGGCAGTAAATGTAGGTCAGTCGGCATTAAAGGTAGGTCGGTCGGCAGTAAAGGTAGGTCAGTCGGCAGTAAAGGTAAGTCAGTCGGCAGTAAAGGTAAGTCAGTCGGCAGTATAGGTAAGTCAGTCGGCAGTAAAGGTAAGTCAGTCGGCAGTAAAGGTAGGTCAGTCGGCAGTAAAGGTAGGTCAGTCGACAGTAAAGGTAAGTCAGTCGGCAGTAAAGGTAGGTCAGTCGGCAGTAAAGGTAGGTCAGTCGGCAGTAAAGATAAGTCAGTCGGCAGTAAAGGTAAGTCAGTCGACAGGAAAGGTAGGTCAGTCGACAGTATAGGTAAGTCAGTCGGCAGTGTAGGTTAGTCAATCGACAGGAAAGGTAGGTCAGTCGGCAGTATAGGTACATCAGTCGACAGTATAGGTATGTCAGTCGACAGTACAATAACGTCAGTCGACAGTTTAGCTAAGTCAGTCGATAGTATAGGTAAGTCAGTCGCCAGTATAGATACATCAGTCGCCGGTAAAGATAAGCGAGTTCGATTATGTAACTTGACCAATGAATAAAGATAGGAGGCATTGGAAGCTTTCGCAGATAAGTCGTCAAAAAGTGCATAACCTGAGCTTACCGACATAACAGGTCAGTTTTTCTGTCAACAGAGGAGATAGTTCACTCTGTACAGAATATAACACAGTAATAAAAAGGTTAACAAGAATATAGGTAAATTGCCAGCGATAGAGGAAGTAATATAATGTGCAGTTTGGCAAAAGCAGTGTAAAATTGGAAAAGAAAGAAATTAACAACTCTTTAAAACGTTTTTTAATGTTTTATAAACTTATTTTTGCAGCAATGTTTTCTAGAAAAAGTAACCACAAAAAACCTGAATTTTGTGTACAACGCTGGATGCAGGTCTGCGTTGGTGAGTCTGAATTCATTTCAAACTTATTTCTTAAATGCTTATAAAAAAATGTTGATTGCAGAATTGAAACAGGTTATAATTTATTTATATTCTGTCCTTCAATTGTTCATTCATTATATAGCAACTTACATATGCCAAATATAGATGATATGTAAAAAAAAGAGATCAACTGATTAAACAATAACGTTCATTGCTTCGTCTGCTTTTTTAGGTTCATAAAAATAAGGTTTGATACAGGGGTTTGTCAAATTAATAAAAAAAAACCTGATAATGCGGATGGTAATTCGTATGTGTATACGGTTGTATAAGTTGGTTTGTGTTAACGGGTACACGTGTATAATGTGAATGTATGTGTGTTACGGGTGTATAATGTGGATGTATGTGTGTCACGGGTGTATAATGTGGATGTATGTGTGTCACAGGTGTATAATGTGGATGTAAGTGTGTCACGGGTATATAATGTGGATGTATATGTGTCACACGTGTATATAATGTGGATAGTTGTGTGTCACGGGTGTATAATGTGGATGTAAGTGTGTCACGGGTATATAATGTGGATGTTTGTGTGTCACGGGTATATGATGTGGATGATTGTGTGTCACAGGTGTATAATGTGGATGTTTGTGTGTCACGGGTATATAATGTGGATGTATATGTGTCACACGCGTATATAATGTGGATGTTTGTGTGTCACGGGTGTATAATGTGGATGTATGTGTGTCACGGGTATATAATGTGGATGTATGTGTGTCACGGGTGTATACGTTGGTTGTGTGTGTGTCACACGTGTATATGATGTGGATGATTGTGTGTCACTGAAACATGTGTATAATTTGGATGTATGTGTGTCACGGGTGTATACTTTGGATGTATGTGTGTCACGGGTATATAATTTGGATGTTTGTGTGTCACAGGTGTATAATGTGGATGTATGTGTGTCACGGGTATATAATTTGGATGTTTGTGTGTCACAGGTGTATAATGTGGATGTATGTATGTCACGGGTGTATAATTTGGATGTATGTGTGTCACGGGTGTATAATGTGGATGTATGTGTGTCACAGGTGTATAATGTGGATGTATGTGTGTCACGGGTGTATAATGTGGATGTTTGTGTGTCACGGGTGTATAATGTGGATGTATGTGTGTCACGGGTGTATAATGTGGATGTATGTGTGTCACGTGTGTATAATGTGGATGTATGTGTGTCACGGGTATATAATTTGGATGTTTGTGTGTCACGGGTATATACGTTGGTTGTTTGTGTGTCACACGTGTATATGATGTGGATGATTGTGTGTCACAGGTGTATAATGTGGATGTATGTGTGTCACGGGTATGTGGATGTATGTGTGTCACGGGTGTATACGTTGGTTGTGTGTGTGGCACGGGTATATAATGTGGATGTTTGTGTATCACGGGTGTATAATGTGGATGTTTGTGTATCACGGGTATATAATGTTGATGTATGTGTGTCACGTGTGTATAATGTGGATGTCTGTGTGTCACGTGTGTATAATGTGATGTATGTGTGTCACGGGTATATAATGTGGATAGTTGTGTGTCACGGGTGTATAATGTGGATGTTTGTGTGTCACGGGTATATAATGTGATGTATGTGTGTCACGGGTATATAATGTTGATGTATGTGTGTCACGTGTGTATAATGTGGATGTCTGTGTGTCACGTGTATATAATGTGATGTATGTGTGTCACGGGTGTATAATGTGGATGTATGTGTGTCACGTAGTATAATGTGGATGTATGTGTGTCACGGGTGTATAATGTGGATGTATGTGTGTCACGGGTGTATAATGTGGATGTAAGTGTGTCACGGGTGTATAATGTGGATGTAAGTGTGTCACGGGTATATAATGTGGATGTATGTGTGTCACACATTTTATGATATTTGATTATGTGTGTCAGGGGTGTATAAGTTGATTGTTTTTGTGTGACGTTGTATAATGTGGATGTATGTGTGTTACGGGTATATAATGTGGATGTATGTGTGTTACACATGTATGTTATGTGGACTCTTGTGTGTCACGGGTGTATAATGTGGATGTATGTGTGTTACACATGTTTGTTATGTGGACTCTTGTGTGTCACAGGTGTATAATTTGGATGTATGTGTGTCACGGGTGTATAATGTGGATGCTTGTGCGTCACGGGTGTATAATGTGGATGTATGTGTGTCACGGGTATATAATGTGGATGTATGTGTGTCACGGGTGTATAATGTGGATGCTTGTGTGTCATGGGTGTATACGTTGATTGTTTGTGTGTCACGTTGTATAATGTGGACTCTTGTGTGTCTCGGGTATATAATGTGGATGTATGTGTGTCACGGGTATATAATTTGGATGTTTGTGTGGCACGGGTATATAATGTGGATGTTTGTGTATCACGGGTATATAATGTGGATGTATGTGTATAATGTGGATGTATGTGTGTTACACATGTTTGTTATGTGGACTCTTGTGTCTCACAGGTGTATAATTTCGATGTATGTGTGTCACGTGTGTATATTGTGGATGTCTGTGTGTCACGTGTGTATAATTTGGATGTCTGTGTGTCACGTGGGTATAATGTGATGTATGTGTGTTACGGGGGTATAATGTGGATGTAAGTGTGTCACGGGTATATCATTTGGATGTTTGTGTGGCACGGGTATATAATGTTGATGTTTGTGTGTCACACGTTTTATGATTTTGGATTATGTGTGTCAGGGGTGTATAAGTTGATTGTTTGTGTGTACGGGTATATAATTTGGATGTATTGTGTCACAGGTGTATAATTTCGATGTATGTGTGTCACGGGTATATAATGTGGATGTATGTGTGTCACACGTTTTATGATATTGGATTATGTGTGTCACGGGTGTATAAGTTGATTGTTTGTGTGTGACGTTGTATAATGTGGATGTATGTGTGTTACGGGTATATAATGTGGATGTATGTGTGTTACACATGTATGTTATGTGGAATATTGTGTGTCACGGGTGTATAATGTGGATGTATGTGTGTTACACATGTATGTTATGTGGACTCTTGTGTGTCACAGGTGTATAATTTGGATGTATGTGTGTCACGGATGTTTAATGTGGATGCTTGTGTGTCACGGGTGTATAATGTGGATGTATGTGTGTCACGGGTATATAATGTGGATATATGTGTGTCACGGGTGTATAATGTGGATGCTTGTGTGTCACGGGTATATAATGTGGATGTATGTGTGTCACGGGTATATAATTTGGATGTCTGTGTGTCACGGGTATATAATGTGGATGTATGTGTGTCACTGGTATATAATGTGGATGTATGTGTGTTACACATGTATGTTATGTGGACTCTTGTGTGTTACAGGTATGTAACATCATGGCAAGCCTTGGTGGTGGCAATGGGCGCCGTGACTTATCCCGACCATCGCGAGAACTGGTGAACTGTGCTCAGTGCTGTAATACTGCTCCAGGTGTAGCGACTAAAGGGTCGTGCAACTCTGAACTCTGTGGGGCAAGTAAGTGGCATTATCTACGCATCTATAGCGCGTCCATAGAAACATGATAGAAATTATGCACAATTATCTAAATGTAAAAACGCCAATTGCAATACATCACTGATTCAAAATATCGGAATGATAGGAAAGATGAAGCTAACTCTGTCCTGTAAATAATAAAATCAAATATATATTAGTAATTTAAAAAGTTTTCTATTTATGAACATACACATGTACCTGAATAATGGCCGGAAGTCGCAACTAGATTCAAAAAAGGTTAAAATTGGGTTCAAATACATCTTCTATTTCAACATACAACGGATCAGGCGGGTATACTCGAATGTCTGACGTTGATCGGACAAATTGTCCATTAGTTACCTGGCAACCGCAGTAGCTCAATTAAGTACTTGTACATCAAATATGAATTAAATATGGTAGGTAAATATGTACTGGAAAGATCAAGAGCAAGACTTTGGAGACTTGATAGATCTCATGTTTTATTTATACTACAAGCTGGTTTATGTAAAATTTCCCCGCGAAAACTTCAAACATCAACCCTTTAAGTAAAGCAGTAAAAATTATGGACGGTATAAAGAATTATACTATGTTCATAGTTGAATATATTTGTTGTCAAAATGCTATATAATGGTTAGAAGGTTTCAAAGAGAAACTGGTTCTAAACATATTTAAAATTTGATTAAATGTTGTCACTAGCTATATCTAGCTATACCAAGTTCAATGTTTGAGCAGAAATAGCATATACACAAAAATGTATCTGCAATCTGATTGGTCGATGATTTTGCGTAATGACCTTAATTTCCGCTCCTGGTTCCACATACAACATTAAACCTGGTTTGAAATATCAAAATGATTTTTAAATGATACTTTCCTCGAGGTTTCAGTTATTTATATTTTCTGCAATATCTGGCCGTGTGCATCTGTGTATTTTCCGGACAAACTGTGGTGTTCAAAGGTCAAAGACTTGTACCTCTGACCTTTCCAATCTGTACTCAACCAGCATAAACCCTAATCGAAGGAATGTCCTCTGTCACTAGTTATGAGAACTTTCATTTCTGAGAAAGGCAAGCAGCGAGAAAAATATATGGTTTTAAAATATTTGAGAGTACACTTTGTGGAAAAAAGGCAGATACCAGGATGAAACTGCGGAATAACTCATCAGATTGATTGACATTCTGGTAGACACTTTCTTTGTGCAATCACCTGTGTTTGTGTTGTATAGTAAAATGCTATTAAATGGGTAACAAAGTTACACATAAAACAGAGGTGATTTCACCTTTAAATATTTAGTAACAAGATACAGTTTGCCAAAAATGGATAACACTGCACCATACAGCTCTTTCGTCCTTCCGGGATTCATCGTTGATGCTAGGGAGCAAAAAGTAGACGGACTTAGTATATTCTGTTTTCAGTATTCTAGTTGTATTTCCCAATACAAAATGGTTTGGGTTCTTTTTCTAGGACCCAGCGTTGATAACAGTATCCGATGTTTCGCCTGTGATAACCTAGTATCAGGCTCTGCTGCTTGTTCACAAAAATCAGTCTGCACCGATACAGAGGTCAGTATTAATGTTTGTAGCACTTACATTCGTCATATTCAAGTAAGTGGGGGACTTATTGGTTTTACTCCGTTTCTTCTTCTTCTTCTTCTTCTTCTTCTTCTTCTTCTGATATATTTCTCAATATACGAAAAACCAGATTGAAGCGGGACAGGAGCCACATACTTCTTGTGAATATGTTTCCGGATGTGGCAATTCCCAGTGTAGCCATACGGTCGTAGAACAAACTGTAGAACAAACTGAAGAACAAACTGTTGTGAATTACGGTATATGAACTGTATCAAAAGTGAAATGATTTTTTATACTTTATTACACTTTTCCTTATTATGAAATAAATACATGTTTTATAGATATAGGGATAATTATGTTCTGACCTCGAAATCTAGAATTTTCGAATTTTTCATATCTACATCTGATTGACAAATATGAATTACAAGTTTATTAATAATAGAGACACTAGAAAATACTATCTTAAAGCGACATTTTTTTTTCTTCTTACGAGATCAAACTCCTTTGGAGAAATGCTTTTTTGAAAGAAATGATCTGCAGATGTATTTTGACTTCCAGTGTCGGTCCCGGAATTAAAAAAAATATATATATTTTTAAACATACGACAGTTTATAGCAGAATGACTTTAACANATGTCTTGAGCAAACTGGGGACTTGACAGTGTTATTATATTGCATAGCCGGTGAAATTGTCATTAAGTATTTTAAGGGAAATATTTCGTGATGTTTTGAAATCAAACAAAATCTTGAGTTATCGATGTGGTGTGATATGATAGCTAACTTTGACTTCTCAACGTACGTAGATCAAAGAGTACAGTTACAAATGGTTATTCAATGATCACTGGTCGAACTGATTACATAGATTTCCGCATAATTCCGCATTGAATAACTTAATTTCAAAACGCCATCTTGTTTTTCCGTTTTTTGTTGCAGGTGTGCGCTACGTCTATTCACATTTTAGGAGGTAATCTGATCAAGTATGACTTCCGGTGCGAGGAGAAGCATGTAAGTTTATAAAAAATATGTTTTCTTCCTAAGTGATGTTTAATTGACTTATAACATATAACTGTATACATCTTCTTTCTTTGCACATCTACTTGACGAACTTACCGAGTAAATCTGCGTTCATAGTTATATGAATAAAATCCTTAGCAATTGGTGTGAACCTGACGCCTTTATATTTTCGTTGTCAATGTGGCCCTTGGCAGGCTATTCCAATAGAACAGTGAACAACTTTGATGAGCTAATGTTGTTCGGTCAAAATTGGTTCATTGACCATACGCAAGCAATACAGTACCTAGCAAAGAACACGTTAGATCTTATTATTGATGGCTACCTACATATTTTAAGATTGTAAATATGTATTCAATTCTTTGTCACTACCCCGTTTCTCGCTTAGAAAACGTGACATTACTTGGATTTGACCTAGATTTACATGGCGCGTGAAGTCGATGAAGCAGGAGATACTTTTCTTTCTAGAACACCTGATTTTACTCTCTTTGTATTGTTTAAAAGGTCTCCGTATACATTTTCCCGTAGTTCATAAGTTACTCTAGTTTTAACAGTTCCGTGTTATTAATAAAGAGGTAAAAGGATCGAATACCCGTAGCGGAGGTGTCTTATTAAAAAATAACTTTTTACGTATATTCTTTGCTATAGTTAACACATAAGCAACTGTAGCTCGGGAAAATGCAGAGCAAACTGTGAAGCCTATCTATTTTGAAGACTTCATCATTTAAGCATCTAGCATCGCTGATGAGATTTTATTAGAAACAACAAACATGTTGGGTACGCCAAAGTTTATCTTTCTCGTGTTAGCTAACTAAACTTAAGATTTCGTAGAGCATTAGAGTTGCTAAAAGATTTCTTTAAAGTATTGTTATTCCCATCAAGAAAACCTAACCTAATGAATGATATCAAAGTTTAACTTTATGCACAAACAATGTACGTAGTGAACGTGTCGCAAAGTTTAAAGACTGATTGATCCCTTTGGTCAAGACTTAAACGTTTCGAAATCAAGGCTTCAGTTATAGCCTCGACAACAGGACCAATCAACCTTGTAACGTTGCGACACGTTCAATACGTACATGTTTAAAGTAAAACTGTGATATTACGTATATATTTTCAAACTGCGGAGTCTTGTTGTAGTCCAGAAATGCTATAATGGATATGTTCTATCCTAGAGGCGGACGTATATTCTTGTTAATGTTATATATAGCGTATTATAATCGAATATACGGTTTAGATAATCTTACTGTGAGATATAGTTTATTTTCCCAAGCATTCAGACCGAAACACGTAAATATATTATAAATAGTAGTTTTCGCAATAACAATTATTTCTCATTAGAAAACCTGCTCAGCAAATTTCAAATTTCATTAAAGTTGACTGAAACGGAAACGACTTTGAGATTTCTTCACTTGCACAATCACAGATCGCTGCTTGGAATCACCAAAATTATGCATTTACGTTTAACTGTGACGTCATTTCTCTTATGACGCTACAACAGGTGCAAAGGCAAACTGTAAAAATTGTTTTATGTTGTTATAAATTTGCATTTACGTCTGATTATAAAACTTGTCAAAGGAAATATTTTTTCTTTTTTAATTCCAACAGTTCTGCGAGGCTATGATACAGAACGGCATCCAGAACAGAGCATCCCAAGCTGGTGGCGTGAAGATATGCGACGCTTGCTGCAAGGACTCGGAATGTAACAAAAAGGACTGCTTTCAGCTGAGAAAAAGTAAAAAAAAAAGCACTTAATCAAATTATATTTAATTTCGTCAGTGCTGCATTATCCTTACCTAAATATCAATCCAATATACTCGTCAATACTGATGTGAAGTGTATCGTTTCTAAATCTATTTATGGTTTTAATTTTGTTTATAACAACTGTTTATGATATGGTGTTAACTGTTCTTTAAATATATATATTTTTTGACCGGTTATTAAACTGTTTGTTTTAAAAAACCTAAGCTGAAATAACACAGATACTTATAAAGTTGTTGCGTAATGTTCAAATCCTATTCAAGACAACAGGGCAGTCAATTACTGTACATTTTTTTTTTATCTATATAGCAATGGCGACTCAGTTTGCTAACGTAACTGCAACAACAACAGCTCCAAAACCTGCCACTGCTGTACCTACTACAAAACCAACAACTCCTGCTGCAACAACCACAAAACCAACAACTCCAATCCCAACAACCACCAAACCAACAACTCCAATCCCAACAACTCCAGTACCAACAACCACCAAACCAACAACTCCAATCCCGACAACTCCAGTTCCAACCACTCCCGTCCCAACATCAACAACCCCGGTGCCAACCACTCCCGTACCAACCACGAAGCTTACTCAGCCACCATCGAATAAACCATCTAGCCCAGTGCCATCGAGTGGAAGTTCAAGAAAACCTTCAACGTTCGCACCTAACTTTACCGTAATTTAAATGTTAATGTGATAATACTGATACATTAATCAGAATAAAGACTGACGGATGCCATTCTTTGAATTCTTCATACTTTGCTTTCTTGCTGTTTTGGATGCTCTAACAAGTCACAAAAAGTTTACTAAGGTTTAAGACCTCTATTCCATTGAACGGTTTATTTACTACTTGAAATATGAAACACTATAAATTAAACAGAACAGGAATCATTTCTACTAACATTTCCAATTTTCCCTGAAAAACTCTATCGATAGATGCTCTGTTTCGAAACAGAAACTGTGCCGGGCAGAATCTCTAAAAATGTAACGTTAAATAGCTTAAATTAAATTCAAGAAGAAAGGTAATTTTAACGAACTTTAACCTCCGAATTTGGGCTTAATCTTCTCATGATTCTGGGGTCAGTTCTCGTCTATCCAATAATGTACACACTGGGTTTGAATTCATTGAAGTAATTTCATATTAAGCACAATGTAAAAATCAGCTTTTTTAATATTCGCAAGCTAAGTTAAATCAGTGCATGGGTGTTTTAAGATGTTTTAAAATCTAGCTGTAACCGAGACGCAGGAAAACGTATAACACACTTTCGTAAATAAGATGAATTTGCTGTTTATCATATTACTATAATTACAGCAATTTAGTTCTGTACAGTTGCCTTTGTTCATATGTACATAATAATTTAAGTTAAGAGTCATGCAATGAGGTGGCAATCATTATCTTACTGTGGGCGAATATGAATGTTAATTATAGAGAATGAAAATAAGGTGACCATTATTGACATATCCTAGATAAGTGTCATATAGTCTTGTAATAAGATGATCATTATTGCTATACTGAAGATCAATGCGAATATGTGAAACGGTCCAGTTTAATGAGTATAATTTGTTCCAAATACTTGTGGATAAACGGGATACAGCTGTTTCTCAAAATATTTGGTTTTGGCAGAAAATCATTATTATAACCGATTGTGAATAAATAGGTTCAGACAAGTGGTTCTACAAAATATCATATACAATTTATAACATCCACGATACTCCAGGGGTAACGCTCACTTACATTCTCGTTCTCTGCACCCCTGAAAGATGTCATTACAAAATCGACGGCTCAGTGTGTGCCAGCATGTTGATGAGACAAGAAGGTTAGTTTGGCCATGTAATGTGCGTCAAAACAATCTGGCGGTCGTGTAACGGTAAAATTGACTGACTTTGAAGTCGAGTATCGATTGGTCAGGGTTTTATTTTATTTGAGAGCAATCAAATAGCTAGCCGCGTGCCTTCAATTTTACTATGACATGTACCCGGATTTCATAGAGCTTAAGCGAGGGTAACCTCTTGAGTGTCAGTGACTGATAAATACCAACTTTAGTTGTTTATTCAGCTTCTTGGGAGTCGTGTGAGAGGCAGATGTGGCCAAGAGGTAACACTACGGCTATACTTGCAGTCATCCTAGCAGGGATTTTCGTTGATGAAGATTTTCTCCCGCTCTCCAACTCCAGCAGATCAGATGGAATGTAAAATGGTCTCGATGGGTGCTACAGTGCTATCGTTAGGAGAAATAGAGGGACATACCGTTTGATGTAAGGTTCAACCAAAACCTTTATAGAGTATGATGAAAAGGCAATATACCAAAAGGCTATACGAGGCAATTTATAAAATACAGGCCCGTTGCTGCTAAGGTAACTCTGTAAAGGTACAGAACCCGCAACAAATAACAAAACAAGCACAACCAGTTATAAGATATGTTTCCAAAGATAAGCTCGAAAATTATTCGCAGCTTCTCATTACTTGGGATTTTGACTTAGGGAAATTACTTGGAACGACAATACAACTACATGTTAAAAGGAATAGCACATGACAATCAGATGTATAAAACTTACTCATTCAGTTGAACTAATATGTGTTACTGGCAACTAATTACAGGGAAAGAAATAACGCGCCTTCAGCCCTAGATGATGTACTTACAAATGCGAAAATGGCAGAAAACCTCAAGTCCCGTTCATATAAGACAGACGAAAACTCACGACAGTCCTTGGGTCATGATATTTGGCCTGTACCTTGTTCATGTGAATGGATTTAAATTTTGTAAACGTTGAAGGCCTTGACCTTCGTTCATGGTCACAAACATCTATTGTGCTAAAATAAAAGTTTTGTATGGGGAGTCAGACAAGGCTATCTTTCCTTGCTTTATTTGTTTAAAGTTGACGATATAAAATAATATTCCTTCATATTTGGCTTAATGAATGGGCAATAGGCAAAATAAAATAATAGCTACAACTGTAAGCCAAAGGCTAACTTATACCCCCGCTCCTATATAAACCAAAACTGTAAGCTAAATGCTAACTAAGGCAAAGCATTGCAAAGCAATCCATAGTCTCCCACCAGTATTTTTCTAAGTATATAGGTCACTGACATACTACTTCTACTCCCTCCCCATGCCAAACATACTTGCATTCCAAATCGTGTTAGCCCAGATGAACCAGTTTTGCTGAAATCGTCCTAGTAATTAAGGATGAGTTGCATTGTCAAGACAAAGATTTTGAAACAAAAGGCCATAACTCCTTAAAAATGGTCGAAATGAAAAAAAATACTACCCTGATGCACGAAATCAGGGGGTAATTACCATATCTGTCAAACTTTCATTGAAATCGGCCCAGTAGTTTATGAGGCAGACAAAGGTTTTTTTTCAACAAAGGGCCATAACTCCTTTTTAAATGGTCGGAATGAAAACCTGCTACTTGGACGCACGATGTCAAGGGGCAGTTACCATATCTGTAAACTTCCGTTGAAATTGGACCCATAGTTTTGGAGAAGTTATCTGGACAAGTATTTTTTCAACAAAGTGCCATTACTCCGTAAGAAGGGGTCGGAATGAAAAAACATACCTGGATGCACAACTTCAGGATGGTAGTTATAATAGCTGGACACTTTCGTTGAAATTTGTCCGGACAAACTTTTTCAACGGACGGACGGACGGACAAGCTGATTCCAGTATACTTCCTTAACTTCGTTGCAGGGGTTATAATAATTGCGTATCTTTGTCTATAACACAATCTCAACCTTAAGTAAGTCTCGTGAGGAAAGATTACTTTGGCAGAATACATATTCATGAGTAACTACTACTGCACATAACCTTAAATCATGCGTTATAAAATAAAGTGTTTTGGTATGATACAAAAACAGAAAATGTATCGGTATCTATCATAATAAACATTGATAATCAAATCTCTATGATTATGTGAAATTGGGCATTGATCATGTTTGGCATGCTAAAAAAGTACTTTACCGGTTTTGATATTACATAAAATTGGTTCTATACAGAATATATGTATGGAAAGTGTTTAAAGAAGTTTAAAATATAGACTATACTAGACTATAGACTATATAGAATATAGATATTGTAACTATACAAACGCAAGTTGACAATGTTGGTTATTTTTTTTAATTTTGTGAAAATTTAGCATGTTTTTCTAATTGAAAGTATCACTACTTTTACTTCATGTATACCATTATGACATATCTAATATCAAAATAACAGTTCTTTTGTACACTATAAACTATCGTAATTCATTTTCAAAATAACATTCGACTGTAACATTTACCTGTAATTTTGGTAGGATACCCCCGTCACTCAACCTGGTGTTATGCAAGGAGGTCCACTACGGTTATCAGTAGTAATTATGAATAATCATTTATGCAGTTATTGACCATTTTATGTAAATACATATGGCAAAAGAATAAAAAAAATCAAAGTGGGGCCAAATGTTGACCCCACCTTTGGGCTGTTTTAAATCTTGTTATGTTTTTTTCCCTGAAACTAAATATGTCGAGCAGGAAATGACCCGGACATCGAAAGGGTCATCCTGTTCGAAACAAAGAAACACCAGAGACATTCAAAAGCACAACGAGGAAACGGCAGAAAATGTAACATGTCTACATTGTAAAACCCTCACCAATTCTAAACCCCAACAACTAGCCAGACCCCTGGCAACAATATAATTAGATTGAAGACAATTTTGCAAACTACACTTTTTAAATCTTATTTTTTATGCCATAATAAACCAATGAGACCCGCGCAAGTGTATATGGGTCGGACCATGGCGGAAAAATGGCGTCACTTCCGCTGATCAAAGCAAGTTTTATCGCGATTAGTCAAATCGTGGTGAATATGCTTGTAATCGGACTCGATCTATGTATCAGGGTGACTGAATCTATTAGAAAGTACATGTTTAAAGAGCAGTTTAATATATCAACTTAAAAGAAAGATATTTCCATAAACATTTGTTCCGTATAAAGTAGACATAATGCTATCATGATCGCAATTAACTGTTCGCGCATTCTTTTCATCGTGATTGTCGTTTAGTTCTTACTTCGAAATATTATTAAATATTCATTTCTAATTTGTTTGTAAAATGAATCAAATCAATTTCAATTAAGCAATTTCAAATCTCGTGATGAAATAAAAAAAAAAAAAAGATAACCGGCTGCGACAAAAATAATTACAGACATGGCTGGTTACAAGAAAAGAAAATCGGCAAACCCAGATCAATTCACCCCATATTCCATAAATAAACAATTCATCAAATTAAGGAAATAAAACAAAATTCCAAAAATATAACTGCGGGAAGATATCAATGGAAACCGGGGTCAGTGATGCAAAATGAGAAAACAAGGAACGGCTTATTTACCCGAGCTACATGGGTTACGAGCTAGGTAGCAGGTTGTGTACACAAGTCCTGGATGATTGAAGTGATGCCCTGTTGCCATGGTTTCTACTTTGAATCGAAATAATGAGGGTGTGTGTGTGTGTGTGAGTGTGTGTGTGTGTGTGTGATCAGGATTCACGTGTTTATACTTTATTTAGAAAACATAACGGTTACGAAATAGAGGAATAACGAGATACATACAGAATTTCTTGAGTGATATGAAACCAAAATAATCAAAATTTGTTACGAATCAAAAATCAAAAATCAGCAAATTCACTAGGACCTTTTTTTTTTTTTTTTTTAAATACGAGAGTTTTTAATTAGACAAACAAAGTCACCAGTGGTGTTTTCTTGGTAAATATTTTGTTGACATACATGGAAGTATCTAGAACTTAACATCTATTTAGGGCCAGTGAAATATGACCTCGTATGGAATAGTACAGCAGGACAATTCCCGCGCACTAAAAAGTGCCAGTACAGATATAGTTAAAAATACAACGGACACGTATCTCAGGGTTAATACGTACATCAACAATGTAAGGGGGAAAGTCAACAGAAATGTGGATATGATCTTTAAGACGCCAATTACGTGGACCAGGATGTACTAGATATATAAAAAGTATTTGTATCTCCTACTAAACCCTTTATAAGACCATATTTAGGGACCTATTGCTTGGGCGCCCGAACTTAATAAGATATAGATAAAGGTACATATAATGTATAAAAACTTCATTAATTTTGTAACAATTATGAAATAAGTGTTTTTTCACCTTGTTGGCCCTGATGTTAGCACGCACGGGGGTCTCCAAGTGAGAGGAAACCGGAGTACATGGATAAAACCCGTGACTTTTCACATATCTTATCCAAACATTAAGCTCTCCAGGAAAATACTGGCTATGGAATTACAGAAAACTACGGTCATATAATGTAGCGGTCAACAAAAATCCTTTACGGGGTAGATACGATCCGGGACAACTCCCTCAAACTTAGCAACATATATGGCCAGTGCCGACCAAAGGCAGTATTAAATACTGAAAGTATCCAAGTAGGACTTGTAAAAGATCTAGAGGTCCTAACTTCTGTCTGAGAGTTTTTTTTATGATTGGAAAGTTTTCCCAGATTCAAGTCATAGTGAATGTAGCATATCTTTTTTTTCTCTCTCATTCAAGCCGAAACTAGATAAACACTGGCCAAACTATTACCACATTCAGAATAGTATCGTTTTGAAGCTGGAATGTCGCTGTACAGAATATCAAGCTTTGCTTGTTAAACCTATTTAATGTATACACATAGCCGGGGTATCAAATGACTAAACTGTTTTATATATTGCTTATTAAAATTTAAATAACCTGTAGAAAGATTAGGCTTATTTTTTTGTGTCATACTGAGTACTATAAGCAAACTTTTTATATATATATACACGGCCGGATAGCTTTCAATCTAATTAAAATCAGATCCGAATGCCCATTCCTCTATGATACTCTTACATTAGAATGTAATTAAGAGTATCGTAGAGGAACGGGAATTCGGATATGATTTTAATTAGATTGGATAGCTTTTTAATGAAGTCCACTCCATACGCCTTCGAAAATCATACCGGTAGAAGGCTTAGACGTAAATATATAAAGCTATTACGTTTAGAGCGACGGCTTTGATCAACTTGACGCTAATTTACACCCTAAATACATACGTAGGCACGTGCACGCGCCGCACATGTGAATATGTCAGTTTAACCAGATGGCATACGGCTAGTAGTTAGGGTCTCCTGTCTTAGGTAGCTCTGGAACAAAATCTGATGGGTTGTACAGAGTATTTGAATAGCAAATTATATCTAGAAATGGCGCTATATGAATTGTTATAAATAACTAATGTTATAACGAAAATGAATAAATAAATAACGAAATAATCATAAAACTATAGATATACTCATCTCGTATTAGTCTCAAAACAATCGTGACGTGGCCCTGTGCTCATTTTACTTTATGACATTTTGTTATTCGTGTGCATTAGCAAGATAGAATTAATTAATGTTAATAAACCCCCAGGACCTGATAATATTGCACCTAAATTAATAAAAAAAATCTATTACCCTCGCTAATATTGCCTCTAAAAATTCTTTTCCAGAAAACAATTTCACTAGGTAGAATTCCACTAATATGGAAATCTGCTAATGTTAATGCACTGTACAAAGGTAAAGGCTCCATGGAAGACCCTAATAACTATAGACCAATAGCTGTTACTTCATGTTTTATTAAGATCTTAGAAAAAATTGTATTCAAATATGTATTTAACCATGTAACTAAACATCACATAATTAGTAACCATCAATCTGGCTTCCAACCTAAGGACTCAACAGTCAATCAACTATTATCTATATATGATACAATAATTAAAAACTTAGATCAGGGTAAAGATATTAGATTGGTTTTCTGTGATATTAGCAAATCATTTGATAGAGTTTGGCATAAGGGATTATTGTATAAATTAAAAAAAATATGGAATCTGTGGAAATCTTTTTGATTGGTTTGAAAATTATGTATCAGACAGAAAACAACGGGTGTTATTTGAAGGGTACAGTTCTAACTTTCAGTCCATCTTTGCAGGTGTTCCACAAGGTTCATTTCCTGGTCCTTTTCTTTTTCTTCTTATTATAAATGACATAACCCATGCGATAAGTACAAATATTAATCTAGATTCTGTTAACGAATGGGCAAATAATTGGAAAATTAAATTCAATCCCAATAAAACCATAGTACTAACAGTGTCTAGAAGGAATACAAAGCATCCCCCTCTTTTCTTTAATAATAATTTATTACCTGACGAAATAAGTCATAAACATTTAGGGTTACTTTTTAATTCTAAAGGTACATGGGGGATCATATTCATGATATTTTTAATAAAGCTTGTATTAGACTAAACATATTGAGAAATCATTGGACACATTATTTTATTCTTATATAAGACCTGTGCTTGAGTATGGTGATATTATCTGGAATAACTGTACCATTGGAGAATCTAGTATGCTTGAATCTGTTCAAATTGAAGCTATGAAAATTATATCGGGGTTAAGAAGTGGGACACACCTGACTATCTTTATAATATTATTGTACCTTTTATCAATGATGCTAATAACCCATATGGATTGAGACATACTAGATTCTTTAATGTACCTCAAGCTAGAACTCATATATACAACACTAGTTTCTTTCCTGAAACAATGAACTTATGGAACTTTTATTAGATTCTTCTCTAACATCTGCTAATTCTCCTTTTTCGTTTAAATATAAACTTAAAAACTATTTTAATAACCAAGTAGATAATATTTCCTTGATATTTTAACAGTGCAATCCTAGGAATCTTAAAACAATACTTTGTCAAATCAGGCACAAAGTAAGTGACTTAAACTTTGATAAATTTACTGACCACCTTATTTAAGATGGCAGTTGTTCTTGTGGCGCACCGCGTGAAGATGCTGATCATTTTTTCTTTTTCTGTCCTAATTATTCTGATTTCAGACGGGATTTTAATGAAATATATAATGTAGTAAGATTTATTAGTCTGAAATTACTTACATCAGGAAATAATGAGCCATCACCAGAAACTAATAATTATATATTATCTAAATTTGAGAAATGTATTGATTTAACTAATAGATTCATCTAACTCGAATATGATTAGTATATTTTTATTAAATACTTCCCGGTATATCAATCTGCTCCGATAATGTGTGTGTGTGTGTATAACATCGAAAGTGTGACCTAGACATCTACGCCACTGGTAGAAGAGTGAGCCTTGGTATTAGTGTGTGTTGTTTAAACATTCAGCCACATCATTAATTCATATATACATATTTTCCATATAAATGTCCATCTATTTCAATAAGTAATTAATTATCGATACTTTTGTAAATATATCTTATTATTCTGTGTAAATGTATATATGTTGTACCGGTTCAGGAGAAGACTAATATAGGTACTGCCTGTTGTCTTATCCTTTTGTAAATACATGTACAATAAAAATTGTTGAAACCAATGCATTAGCAAGAAGCTAGATCTTCATTCAAGTGATAAAATTCAATTCAAATCTGCCGCGCTTTTTCACTATTTGACAAGCGTTTTATCAATCCAGATCGAAATCTAAACATATACCTGATCTCGGATCATTGGACCACATGTAAACAATGTGTTGATAACTTGATAGGGCTAGCATATTTCTGTTTCTGCTCTGTTTGTCTAAGATATCTGAAATAGCGCATCGGTAAGTTATGTATTTATGGATTCACATGTAGTCCTACGTAATTCTTTCGTGAAAACGTTGAGACATGGCGGTTCTTGGCCTGTACACAGCTATATAGCCAACGGTCGACTGCAGTAACGTTATCTGTGAAGCCTGGGCCACAGCAAGGACATCATAATTGGTTATAGCCATATTTGGACCTAAACTGATGAGGCGTTCATAGTGCTATATCATAACACTATGAACACCTCAGTTTACATTTTGTAGGTCCAAATAAAATCTTAGCTATAGCAGAGACATGTATACGTCTCTGGCTATGGCTGTAACGAATTCTCAGGTCCAAGTGGCCTATGATGTCCTATGTTTTTATAATAATTATCCCGTATACTTACGCAGTACAGTACATTTATGTTGGCTACACCAGATGTTTTGTGCGTTCGTATGGTGATAATACTCTCCAAAGGGCAAGAGAAGCAAACTAACGTACAAATCACTAGATATTGATATGCATATGTTTTAGGTATAGTGAGTGTTTTATCCGTGTAAACCCATAATATAAACGTTTACAGATAGAGGTGGCTAGTGACTAGTCTAGTGGACTTGCTTAAGTCCCCATTTTTAGCCATGATGCCCATATGCATGTACATGTACATGTATTATACAGATAAGTTATCTATGGTTTAGTGTACATCTATTGTATTTTATATCTTTTCTCTAACTATGTGATTCTTTGAAATACAAATGTAAAATATATATAATATGGGCTAAAGCATACTTGTAAAAAAAAACTTCAGCTCCATGTGTATTTGTACATACAAATACATTGTATCTTGTACATTCAGTGAATTGTGTAAAAAAATATATAAAAAAATGATGAGTCCCAAGTGGTTCTCAAAAAAATAATGATTCCCCCAAAAAATCATGAGTCCAGTACTCATATATCTCAGTCCTAAACATCACACTATTAATAATAATAGGAACCTGACATTTTTTTTCGACTACTAAACTTTTCTTTTTCTTCTAGATAAACAAAACTATGTTGATGCATGATGAACCCTAGCTAGGATTTGTGGGGTAATGTGAGGACTCCTGCAGACAGAGTTGGGGCTTTTCTATGTCTTCTTCTTTCAAAGATATGTTATAAAATGGTCTTGAATTTGTTTTCATTTAAATCAATATTAAAGAAAATCCTGTTGAAATGCAATAGAAGTAATAGATAGATTGTTTTAATGTATCTGTTTTATTTTCTCACCTGTCAGGTATGTGGTGGGTGTGGTGGTGGCTGTTGGCAGTGGTAGGGATCGTGGCAGTGGTTATAAAGATTTACATGGAGATGATTAAGGGAAAGTGTACGAGTAAGGCTGACCTCACAGGCAAGACTGCCATAGTCACTGGAGCTAACTCTGGTATGTATGTGCATTTGACAACATGCAAGGGGAAAGTACTAGACATATATTGCAAAGGTGTGAACCTCTGAAACCTCCAATGAGGGAGATCGATATCTTGCCTCATTCAAAATCTCATCCTGGATACTCCAGGGTTTACGGCTTTACGCTCACTTTCGCTCTATGCACCCCTGGAATATGTCAAAGCAAAATTGAAGGCTCAGTGTGCATTGCAGCACCACCTTGTGGATGAGATGGCAAGACCAGTTGGATCCTTTAATGTACATCAAAAGAGTCTGTCAGTCGCGTAACGGTCAAACTTACTGGCTTTGAAGTCGGGTATCACTCCTCTGTAAAGGACATGTATTAGCCTTAAAGATTGGTCAGGTATTTTTAGCCGAAACTAATCAAATAGCTAGACACGTGCCTTCAAATTTGCTATCACATATTCTAGGGGTGCAGATCTAGAGAGCGAACGTGAGTGTAACCGCTGAAGTATCGAGGATGTCAGTATCTCAAATGAAGCGTAAGGTGCATGAAAAAAAATAATCTGGCATTTTGGCCCATGGAGGAAATGTTCACAGCGCCAATCTCACATTGCTTAGTTATGATATATACACACATTGTGCTAAGCTTGTTTTCCCTGGGCTGTCAAAGTCTTCTTAAAATAGTAAGGTGCACATTGTTTGGAAAATCATGTTTCACTTATTTATATACTGTAGGACCACCAAAAATCTGCTAATAAACTTTTAGTTGTATCATGTTTATAGTAAATTCATTTATTTTTTTATATATTTGACCAATATTATTTTATCGTTTAAAACATATAACTCTTTTTTTCAACCTCTGAAATGACAGGTATTGGGTTTGCCACAGCTGAAGACTTTGCTCGCCGAAACTGTCGGGTGATCATGGCGTGTAGAAGCCTGGAAAGAGGTGAAAATGCATGCACAAAGATAATCGAGAAAACAGGAAACATCAATGTTGTTGTCCGAAAGCTAGACCTCGGATATATGGCAAGTGTGAGAGAGTTTGTGGATAAAATCTTGAAAGAAGAACCTCGTCTTGACATCCTCATCAACAATGCTGCAGCTGCAGGTATGTAGATTGGGCCGCATACATAAATGGGAATTTTTTAACTGCCCTGGCAACTATTACAGGACACGGTTCAATGGTGATTGTTTAACTCACTCACCCCTGAAATTTCAAAATAAACTATTCCAACCTTTTGAATTGGAAGAGTTCAAATGTGTCTTCAGGGGTGAATTAGTTAATGGTAAGGATATATGGTTTAATGAATATAGCTGATTGCTTTCGTTTTAAAGTTTGATAATATGTGTTCAAGAGATGGCTTCAATTGATATTAAGGTATGTTTAAACTATTATGTACCAGTAATGGTGTATGGTATAAGCAAAAACATGTTTATACATGTACATATAGCGGTTCAATGGTGTTTGTACAATAGAAAATGAACATATGTGCAAATTGGTATACATGCTTATATGTTCCAATGGTGACTGCTTGAGACATTTCCATTTGAATATTTACCCTAACCATGCAAGGCTGTTAGAATAACATGACAGATATTCCAGATCTGAAGTTGAAAAACGTTGTGTATATCCCAGGTCTGGGGAAGCAAAAGTTTATTTACAGGATTTAATAATACAGACGTGAATTGATCAAGGGGAGGTAAATCTTAGAAAGTTCTGTTTTAAGTTTAAGACATATGTAATAGTATCCACACACAATTTGTTACCTTGTATCAATAGATTAAAATTAAAAAAAAATGAATTCACTATACAACTGATTGATGACGTACAATGGTATGTAGTAATACTAGTTCAATCTTACTTCACCCAGACCTTAACAAGACACCCCCATAACAACATATTTGTTTCAATTCTGGTAATGGGACCACTCACACAGTTTACTGGACAAGCACCCTCCTGTGTGTATTTGAAAATAAAATGATCAATCAGAATATCTACTGGCCAAATTAAATAACTTCTGTTTCAGGCTATATCACTTTATACATTATATGTTGAATAGTTGAATTATTTTTCTGCAAGGTATTAAACAGAATAAGTTATCACAAATTCAATGAATTAACACAAATCATCGGCTTGCTTCAGCAACCATGCATATTTAAATGATAAATGTATGCATTTTAGGAACAAAACGAAAAATTACATCGGAGGCCCTGGAATACACACTAGCCACCAACCACCTCGGACCATTCTTATTGACTAATCTACTTTTGGGTAAGCATATGCACGTTTTTACAGCATTAATCATCTGTTACAACAAGATAGGAGTAAAATGCTCTCTCATATCTTTGATATTGTTTTATCATTTGAACTTAATTAGTAAACGTGAAGTGTTGAAATAGACTTTGTCTGTCCTACTCTTTCATGAAGAGGTTGCTGTAGCAACCAAAGACGCTACAGGAAGTGAGTAAAATATTACCTGTAGTGTAGCGGCCATGGGGTAATATTATTTCATCACATTTGAAAAGTGATTTTCCATCAGAGTAATTGATATTAGTTACTAGGGGTGTCACAATATGCCAAGAGTGTATCATGATATATTGCAATACAGAATGAATATATTGCGATACGTATCCCGATATATTGCATAGGAAGGATGTGCTCAATTTTATAAAAAGTTGTTGTCAGAATGTTATCAAACTTAATCATATATAATATGGATCACATAGATTTAAGATTTTTGTCAAACCAACCATCGATTACAAAGTTTGAACTAATTTCCACCACTATTAAAAGCCTCTTTTTTATGCATATTGGCATATCTGTTAGAATTTGTAGTAATTTGCAAAGTTAAAACACCACGCAGAACGAGAAACATAAAAATAAGCTTTTAATAAAATATTGCGATACAGCAATATTTCATCTCTGTATTGTGGTACAATACGAGATACCCGTGTATTGCGATATACATGAACCTGTTTTCCGATATATTGTGACAGCCCTATTAGTTATATAAATTAACAATATAGTACATTCTTCTAGGTGGTTCCTATGTGTTGTTTATACATTTGTAGATCTGCTGAAAAAGAGCGGCCCAGGTCGAATTGTTATGGTTTCCTCTCTAGTCAATATTATGGGAAAGATAAACTTCAATGATATGACTTGGATCAGGAAGTTTGAGACAGGAGAGCCGTATTTCGATACAAAATTCGCAAACATCTTGTTTACAAAGGAGCTGAGTAGAAGACTTCAAGATTCAGGTACATGTCTTTTTATGAATTACAAACGTACGGGATATTATTACACCTCAATGAGTTTCGAGGACAAATTAAATGAACTGCAAAGCAGTTCAACATTTGATACATCCAAAGAGTCATCAAAATTTATCCACTACTATGAAATCGGATGTTTTTGTGAGGACAAAACACCATTTCGTGGGTACATGAATTCCTGGATTACAAGTAAATCTTTTGATCTCTGTTTGCTGGATGTTGAAACATAAAAATTTCTAAATATCGTTCATTGTGCTAAGTTGCATTTAGTCCCAATATTAACCATCTCTTACAGTTTCACTAATTAAATCTGCAAGATATAGAAGAGTGTGGTAAAAACATATTGATTTATACCACAAAAGATTATGAACAACAGTCAAAGTTCTGACAATTGAATAAAAAATAAATATACACAAAACAGAGGAAATTGCAAAATTTGGCCTCTTGAGTGCTTTGACATCCTGTACGACACTGTACTCCTATTTCTAATGAAAACCATACAACGATACCTGTATATTCCGACATCTGTCAAATCTAACAAAGATGTTGTGTCTCACAGGTTGTCGGACAACATGTTGTGTTACAAAGGGTGTCAGATTAGACAGGTTTGTGATTTCTTGAAGTGGCCAGAATTACTATTTTCAACATGTTAAAGTTAAATGTTATTTATTTAGGCTAAGTGTGTGAGATAGATCTACTGTTGAGAAACACCTTGATCAATATTGATATGTTATACAATCCCATTTTCAGAGGTTGTCATTAACTGTCTACATCCAGGCACTGTACGGACATCGCTTCTCCGTCATGTTCCACAACCGTTTAAAATATTAATAGACTTGCTTGGCATGGTCTATTTCAAGGTAAGCAAAGCCTCTTTATTTCCTTTTCAAATGATAGGATCCATTTTAGATTAGGAAATATGTTTTGTTGTGGTATGAACATTTTCTTGAAGTAAACTTGGAAAGAAATCCATTTCGTATTGGCTGGATGCTTTCAAGGAAAGCTAGTCTGAATTGTAATTAGAAGGGTTTGGTGTATTTCACTATCAGATCATAATCTAAACCATTGACATGGTAAAACATATTGTAATCAGCAGGACATATATATAGAATTCATATAATGAAGGCGATGTCAAATTGGCAGGATTTATGCTTAGAAAAAATGTTCTCTTTTTAAATATTATTATTGAAGTCAAGATAAATGTAATGTTTTTAGGAAATCCCTGATATACACTTTTGCAACAAGCACAAATGGAATACCTATACTACCTACATATCATATGTAAGCCCTGTTCTCTACAACAACAACCCCCCCTCCCCCTTCCCATTGTACAGGCATGTTAAATGTTAAGCCTGTTTACAAACAGCTGTGAGGTATTCAGTTGAGAAGAATGAACAGAGAATGAGTTTCTATTATGTTTTCAGAGTCAGGAAGAAGGAGCTCAAACGACCATCCACTGTGCAGTCTGTGATGCAACTAAGGGCGTTTCTGGTTGTTATTTCATCGACTGCAAAGTGCAAGATCATTCTTGGTATATTAACAAGAAGGCTTATGATGAAGGTTTGGCCAAAAAGCTCTGGGAAGTCAGCGAACAAATGACTGGGCTAACAACATCATGATGTAAACATATACTTATTCCATATTGTAGGGTATATATAAAGCTATATGTCGGAGCTAGACGAAAAGGGTAGTCTCGAGCTGGACTAGTGGTTCTAAAACCTACTAGCCTGTGAATTGTTTTACAAAAAATCTTATCATAAGTTTTACTCTTTAGAGGAATTTTCACAAAATTTCTTAGGAGAATCTTAGGTGACAAATTAAGTGAAACTTATCGATAACTTGCATGGCCCCTCTCTTAAGAGTAAAAAAAAATTGTAAGTGTAAATATTGATAAAAATTAAACGGTTGGATAAAAACAACAAACTGGCTGCTGCGTTTATTATATTATCGCAAACAAAAATCTTAAGAATTGTCTAAGAAATATTTTTGCATTTACGAATACTTTCGTGAAACTGACTCAAAATCTTACAACAGTTAGTAAGAATTTTTGTGAAAAGATTCATTGATGGACTAGTCAGACTCAATAGACTTTCATGTGGTCTATGAAAATAATTTTGTGCTAATATTGAGTTCCTTCATTGACAGCATTGGTATATCTCATCAATCACGGCATTCTTAATACACAATATTATGAATAGTAATTATCAGTACTAGTCATATTCTAAATGGTTTACTTTTTTCACCCTTCAAATGCACTGTTGCAAAAAATGGGGTTGTTATAATGTCAATAAGTTCAAATGGACAGAATTTACTGTATACCGGGAAATTTCTCCCCAGTTCAACTTTCGCCCTTCGCCCTTGAAACCAATTTTCGCCCAGTGTTAGTTTGGCCCTTCACATTGAATTACTACATGTGTGCTATGTTGTTTACTTATATTTCTGTAGTGATAGATTTACCCTCATTACGAAGGGTGAAAAACTAGGTGAAAGTCAACTGTATAAAAAATGTCCCGATAAACAGTATTATTTATGTCATTGCTATAAAATGGCCTTCAGATGTCAATGTGTGAAAATATGTATAACTGTTGATAAACAGGAATTCCACAGAAAATCTGAAGTTACCTCTAAACTATGGTAAATGTGTTTCTTTGGATGAATTTTCAAGAAAACATGCATTGTATTTCTCAATATCTATTGATAGGACAGAGGTTAATCTCGAACGTCTTTTATGGTCAGTATATCATATGTTAGAATTTTTAACATCTGGCTTTTTTTCATGTTGAATACATATTAAGTAAGTTTAGTAACATGTTAAATCCATAAAACTGTTTTTAAACTTGGAAGTTGATTTTGAATTCCTAACACTTAATCAGATCAGATGTGTTCACTGATGACAAAATGATTAATGGCAGACTAAACCTGTTTTAATTTTGTTATTTTTGGTGTTTTTTCTATTTTTGTTGTGATGTTGTGATGTGTTATTTGGTGTTGGTCCCTGCTTTGGTCTGTGATACATTTTTTCACTGCTTTACCATGAACAGGCATTATAATTTATTCAGTTTTATTTTGTCTTCAATTTTTACAAGGTACTTACTATGTTCATGTAGGGAATGCATCCAGGAATTCCAGTTGATGCACATCCTAATTAAAATACAGGCGTTGATATATCGTTAAGTCATATGTCTGTATTTTAATCGAGTAATAATATGCACATTATTCTGATACTTATATACATGTGAATATAATTATTGATTTGGTTTACCCGAAATGGTGTTAAAATTTATTTGACAGAAAATCTATGCATGGTTGTTTTGAATGAGTTTCATTTGTTGTGTGATTTGGAGTCAAATAAAGAAAAGTTTAATACCCTATTTGAGTGGGTGTTTAACAAATTTATATTTCTTCTAAGGGTGTTGTTAAATTTCACATTTTGTTAATACCTATTGAGAGTTCTTTGGTTTTTCCACTTCAAAAACATCAATTATTTAAAAAGTAGCTCATTCAAGCACTTGTCAAATATTGAAAGCATAAGCTATCATTTAAGTGATTATATACAATTAAACTCATATATTACTTCAGGATTAACTTGAATATATTTTTCATGTTGTGGAGCTATAACAAAAAAAACGGAGTGTACTCTAAGTAAACAGCGAAGCTGTTTATGATCAGAGTACACTCCGTTTTTTGTGTTATAGCTCCATATAAACATGAAAAATATATTCAAGTCAATCCTTATAATTTAATTCACTATACATAATCCCTGTGGAAATCAACTTTTATTGATGGACTCTTTTTCTCTGAGAAATTATTACACGCTGTATCAGCCAATCAAAAGCGACGTTACAAATAGTGACGTCATTTTTTTACGTTAGGGCTGATAACATACATTTGTAAGCCAACGAAAATGCTTGTTACAAGCAAGATTAAATTAAATTTACTTAATACAAATATTTCTGCTGTAAATCCCTATATTAACACTACCTGAAGAAATTTCATCTATAGGGCTATGAATGCAATGGGATTATTGTCAATTTGAAGTTTTGAAGGTTCTTTTGCCTTTTGTAACATGAGTTCATCTTATAAGCAAACCTTAATGTCACATTGAGGAATTAAGTCTACTCCAATGTTACCCCAACTTCATCAGACTCATAATATCAGGGAAAATTAACATTTAGTTCGATAAAAACTACGAAGAGAATGTTTACTAAAATAATATAATGTCATTTGTTTCAATGTTCATGAATGAAATACTATGATATGAATACAACTTATTTGCAGATAAATGTCCATATTCCATATTGATAAGAATACAAGTTATTTACATTTAAATGTACATGTACATATTCCATATTAATAAGAATACAAGTTATTTACATATAAATGTTCATATTCTATTTGAACTTAGTCCCTATAGTGGTGGATGGGGAATAAACTTTTTAACCTTCTGTAGGAAAACCACTGATACCTTCTAATTATGGATTTTTTTAGGAAAATTAACCACATTGTAATTATGTATATGAGCACAACATATATACATATGGCATACATGTGAATTTTACTTTAGGAATGCAAAACATAACCTTACGTTTGTATTATAAGCTATGCATTTTGGTCACCTATCATTAATCTGAGTAATACATTTCTGATGTATACCTTTGCATGCTTTTGTGATTATTGATAGAATTTTACCAATGAATTTTCTTTTTTTACTATTTATGTTTGCATTTATAATATTAATATATTGACTTGGAAATATTGAAATTAAAATTGAAAACAAAATGCATTCAGACTTGTTTTGTGTATCAACAGAGCAACTCATTATAACTGACTTACTAGGAAATATTATCACACAGAATTTCAGTGATGAAGCAAAACTTGTTGTCTTTGAAAACATGACATTTGTGGATAATAATTTCTAAAAAAAAATACAGATTAATATTTATTTATAAAATGTATCATCATAAATCGAGTTAAAACATTCCGGTTCATTAACAATACATTATACTTCAACAACATGAACGATATTTTTTTTATTAAATCAGTCTTTCAGTGTGCTCATCATATTTGTATTGGTTTGAATATACTTTTAAAATTTTATAATATAAATAAAATAAAAAATACTAGCGCATTCATACTTATTGCACAGGTCTAGGGATCCATCATATCTTCAAAACTCAATCATAAAATAGTACACGGTCTCTTTTCCTTCATGAAATATATTACGAAAATAAATCACGTCTATTGATGAAGTTAGTGTGTGTTACAGTTTGTCAATATGAATTATACCACGAAATATCTACTGCAGGTAGAGGGGAAATAATTAGTTCGCTACACAGTGTGGTTCTAGAAAAAGAAGAATCACCTTTGATGACAGTAAATTGCAGCAACAAATTTCATATGCAACTTTTATTTCTGTAACTTTATTACTTGCAGTGTTTCTCCTCTCTTAATTATTTCATCTTATACATTGGATATTTCCAGTTATCCAGTTTATTTCGATTGCAACAAATCGAGCGAAACGAGATTTCATTCAATAGTGTGTTGGTTATCCAATGTATCAGAAACGCTAATACACAAGAACGTATCAGTATAAACACTGTTCGCTTCGCTATTCAATACCATACAGTACACACATGTATATATTTTCTATTGAAACAAACTGTAGTGCAGTGTGTATATGCATTACTAGTTATATTGCATTTGTCTACCGTACGCATTTGTTACTGATCACTCGCGGAGATCGGTAATACTCGGGTGACTGTAATTGTGTAATTGCCTTTTCAAAATCAAAAAACAAAACAATTAAAAATTGAATTTATTGCTTACATGTCTTAAGATAATCTTTATAAATTCCAAATTTTGTTGATTTCATGTCGGGGTTTCCTAAAAATATGCTTCGTTATCATTTTCTTTATTTTTCATTAAGCTGACAAAGTCTTGAGCAACTAGTGCAAACATTTAAAAAGAACCTTTTTATAGAAACAGACCCAGTCTACCCACATTTCAATAGATTCTTCAGAACAAAGAAATGCGTTGCCGCTATGATATTGACATGGGTTGACGATATCCACGGACGGATATCACTTCCTTGTTGTTACCATAATGTTTGACACAACACAACTGTCCTTTTTAATCGTTCTAGTTATAACTTTGATAGGTAAGTATATATTTATTATCTGGTTATTTACATGAAATATTCTGTGTTGTTACTGAAATATCAAAATAACCATTGTGTAACTCAAATGTTGATTGGCAGTTGTTACTATTCAATGAACGTATTGTATTGACACAATGGAGCCATTATAAACACGTTTGAACTCTCTATAAAGGTAGGGGCAACGCCTATGGAGATTTAACATAAGCGNGGAGATTTAACATTAGCGTCGGCCCCCACTTGGAATTTCAAAACAAAATGTATGGGTATAGGAAGCTTAAATCAGTAGCAGTTAGTTTCAGAATTCATTTTATGATAAATGGGACCTCATTGACTTACGCCAGTATGGGTGTTAAAGGTCCTCCTAGATCATTTACATGACACAATTACAATACAATTATATCATCATTATTCCAACTGTTATTTTGATACCAAATACTACTCTATTCAAAGAAAGAATTGTTCTTTTTATTGAAGATTTAAGCAGAAAAATATGTGAAATTTCATTACTAATGAGAAATTTTCTATTTTTGACACGTTAATTCACATAGTTCTAAAGCGAATCTATTTTTCATACTTGCTTAAAAGTTGGCTACCAATAACATCTTTGAATATCAGGAATTTCAAAAAAACGACAACCGGTAAATTTGTCATAAAACTCTTTTGATGTAAAAAAGGAAAAACATAACTATCTTTCCACTTTTCCTTTAACTTTTCTTCATAACGAAAGGTCATTGAGTCTTGGTATTTGGCCAGTAGGTTGTTCACGTGAATAAATTTAAGTTTTGTGAACGTTGATGACCTTGACTTTCGTTCAAGGTCACAAAAATCAAATGTGCTAAAATTAAAGTTTTTGTAACGGGAGTCAGACAAGGAGACCTTTCCATGCTTTATTTGTTAAAAGTTAACGATATCAAATGATATTTCTACATATTTTGTTTAATGAATGGGAAATAGGCAAAATGAAATAACTACAACTGAAATCCAAAGACTAACTAATACCCCCGCTCCTATATAAACCAGAACTGTAAGTCAAAGGGTTACTAGGCCAAAGCATTGCACAGCAAGCCATAGTCTCCCACCAGTAATTATATCAGTATAAAGGTCTTTGACATACTAACTGAAATCCCTCCCCATTCCAAAATATACTTTCATACCAAATCTTTTTAGCCAAAATGAATCAATTTTGCTGAAATCGTCCTAGTAGTTTAGTAGTTAAGGAACAGTTGTCAAGAAAAAGATTTTTAACAAAAGGCCATAACTCCTTAAATAGGGTCGAACTAAAAAAATACTACCCTGATGCATGAAATCCGGGGGTTATTACCATATCTGTCAACTTTCATTGAAATCGGCCCAAAAGTTTGTGAGGCAGACAAAAGTTTTTTCAACAGAGGGCCATAACTCATTTTTAAAGGTTCGGAATTGAAACATGCTACTTGGATGCACAATGTCAGGGACAGTTACCATATCTGTAAACTTCCGTTGAAATTGACCCCATAGTTTTGGAGAAGTTGTCTGGACAAGTATTTTTCAATCAAGGGCCATTACTCCGTTAAAAAAGGTTGGAATAAAAAACTAATGCCTGGATGCACAACTTCAGGTGGTAGTTATAATATCTGAAAACTTTCGTTGAAATAAGTCCATTTAATTAAAATTCAACTTCGTTGAAGTTTCTTTTATGAAGTGTATTATTTTTTTACTATCTTTGTCTATAACACAATCTCAGCCTTAAGGCATTCTTCAGAGGAAAGATTACTTTGGCAGAATACATATTCATGAATTATTATTGCTGTACATAACTTTAAATCATGTGTAATATAATAAAGTGTTTCGGTATAATACAAAAAATGAAAATGTATCGGTATCTATCATAATAAACACTGATAATTCAAACTCCATGAGTATGTGAAATAAGGCATTTATCATGTTTGACATGCTAAAAAAAGTATTTTACCGGATTTGATATTACATAAAAATGATTCTGTAGACAGAATATATATATGGAAAGTGTTTTAAGAAGTATAAAATATAGACTACCATTGTAACTATATAAAGGCAAGTTGACAATATTGGTTATATTTTAAATTTGGGAAAAAAATGCATGTTTTTCTAATTAAAAGTATCACTACGCTTACTTCATGTATAGCAATATGACATATTTAGTATCAAAATAACAGTAATTTTATACACTATACACTATCATAAATCCTTTTTTTAAATAACATTTGCCTTTGACATTTATCTGTCATTTTGTTAGGATACCCCCGTCACTCAACCTGGTGTTATGCAAGGAGGTCCACTACGGTTATCAGTAGTAATTATGAATAATCATTTATGCAGTTCAAAGATATCAAAGTAGAAGCCAAATGTTGACCCCACCTTTAACGTGATTGACTTGCCAACACGTAAAATAATGATACCATTTTGTGTTAATATTATCCTGCCGGGTAAATATATGGAAAACATAAGTTCTTGATATGTTTCTTACATGTAGATGTATGTGAATGTCGACTCAACCCTTTTACTTTACTGATCAAATTTGTATACAATTAATATGTAAATTTCAAAGCCCACACTGTTGAACTGTGTTATTTTTCTTTTATATCTAGGTGAGTGTTCCAGCATTCAGGGATGCTTCGGGACTTTCTATAAAACTGAACTGAGCTATTACTATGGGCGTTATTATGTATCTAGGAACTATTATCAACAGTATAAAGTCTGTGATGACATGTGCTGTACATTAAGTAGTAACGGCTACAAATACTGTTGTTCCAACTCTGGAGTTGTCCCGTCCTACACATCATCTTCTAAACCATCAAGCGAGGTCGTATACAAGTAGTAAGCTGCTGCTGCTACTGCTGCTGCTGATTATGATGATGATTAATACTGAATTTTTATATTCATAATCATACCATATTGACTGTAAAATATTATCCTAATGCATTCTTCTCAAGGACCAACTGGGCCAAGTTTCATAACCTTGATGATAAAATAAAGTCAAAATGTTCAATTATATGGTATTATACATGTATTTCCTCTGCAAGTTCGAGAAAATATTAGGCCTGCTGTATTCCATTACATGTCGTAAAAGGCGATACATGTGCACGTGGGGCCCCTTATAGAATCGGGGACTTTCTTATGTTTCTTCTGCTAAAGGGTTATTGACGAAATCACGATTGATCTGCTGCCGCCATTGCAACACTTTGGATATTTCAATTTTCTCTCTACTCCCTAAAAACCTTTTTGTTTCCTGGTGCCTTGCTTGTCAATAGCACATTTTTGCCTTAGTGTTGAGCGTTTGGAAATCAATGGGGTTTTTTGTCCCAGGCCGGGATATACCAAGTCCTTTAAAGTTGTGGTTATTACGTATACTCCCTCCTTAACGTTTATCGTTGAGGATTTTGAAAATAACTTGTTCATCTGTTGTCAACCAGAAAAAAATACTGTACTTGGTGCCTTCGGTATGGTATTTCAGTGAGGTAGCACTCTAAAGTCGGCATTAGGTTCATACTATCAAACGGAGGAACAACATCAACATACCCTGCCTCCAGCACACATACATAAAATAATGTATACATGACACGTGTAGAGGCACGTCTTTAAATTACCTTAGCTGTTTATAGGAAAGTAACAAATGAAAACCAAAACCAAAAATGTAATATATACTCAATGGAACCATATCACGGATTCAAGGTTTTCATGAATCTTGGTGAACAGGCGTATTTTTAAGCGTATAGTGATTATGACCACAAAGGGTATTACGGTCTTCATGCTATGATTTCCATGTGGTATTTCACTAAAAAAGAGCCGTTGAAAACATTATATAGGTACCGTTTACTTCTACAGTTACTTACTCCAGTGTGTTTGTTTCTCTGCTAGGGGAAGAATGTATGAAACAGAACATAATAAAACATGTCCTGATACACAAACGTGCACCTCAGATAAAATACTGTGTCACCCTTATAATTTGTAACACTCCCTTTGATTGGATATCTTGCCGGGGTCTATATTTCTATAGACCCCGCTCTGCCTGAGTCTATAAAAGCACGTGCGAGGGGAGAAATCTCAAACTAGAATCTCTCTTCATAGCAACAAAGATGGCGTCCGACACACACAAGTGTTCGAGCTTTACAAATCATTCACAGGATGAAATAGCCTACAGGCAATCTAAAACGACAGTAAATTCAACTAAACAGACACTGATGGGGCCTCTAGGATACTTATTGCAAGGATGGTTGTGTTTTGTCCAACATATTGTTGAAAAGATGTCCGGTATGGGCGTCTTTGGTAGCAGTCAACTTACAACTGAAACTCACAATGTGACTTATAATTTTGCAGTAAAAAAATGTAATAACAGATTGTCAGGGTGACAAATTTGTTATCTCTGGAATAGCTAATAATCTGAAAGCTTTAATATTTTGTATGTCATATTATATATATGCAACTATTAATTATACGCCATTGTTATCCCAGAAACACATGGAAAATTAAAATGGTAAATATCGTATATGCAGCTGAAAATTATGTCTTTCTAGTATTATTGTTAACATATTTTAAAATCTTTTCTATCAGAGATGTATGTTACTCAATGTTTAAAGTATTTATTGTAATTTATTTTACAGCACAGGAATCATCGTCGGTTGCACCATAGGAGGGACTCTTTTTGCCGTCGTGGTTATATTTTCATTATTGGTATTCCGTTGTATGTGGAGAGAACGTAAAAGGATTGAACCAGCTTCTATCGTCGAATCTGGATCAAGTAAAACCGAGGAAGCTATAGGTACGATTCTTGAACAATTATGCTTTAATTGTAGTTTTTGCATTGTGCATTGTTTAATTATTTATATCTGCAATGTTTAATGTAAACGGTTCCAAACCACAAGTTATAATCGTTAAAAATGGTACATTTTCAGTGATGTGTTTTTGACCTGGAATAGTTTCCATTTGTTTTTGTTTGGAGATTTTTTTCTGGCTAAGAGCTAGATTGTAGTTTTAATTGGCAAAAGCTAATATCTAAGTTACGTATTGTATTCAATTGGATAAAAAAAGTAGCTCATATTATTTACGTCGGAACAGAGGTGAACCGTATTTCACTTAAATGTTAAGTAGAATGTTTTTGAATTCACACACAATAGCAAGACTCCTGTGCTGCTTGCATCCCGTTAAGATGGGATTTTTAGTTGTATCAAAACGCAATGAAATTACTTTTTTTGTGTTAAATTTTATTTAGTGGTATTCATTTCAGAAGGAAAACAAAGTGATAATGCTTAAAAAAATACCAAAATTGTACCTCACTTTTCATGGTACAGTGTATTCATTTCTCATTTTGCTACCTCACTTTTCATGGTACAGTGTATTCATTTCTCATTTTGCTACCGTATGTCTATAACACCCTGATAACAGCATTGGTAAAGTGTCGGAGTGGCATTAGGTAGGTCCCGGGTTCAAGCCCTGTATATTTTGTTTTTATTCTTATTCAAATACTCCATTTGCTATATTTCTGGATGTGATTTATATGGAATACTTTTGTTGAAAACTTGAATAGTTATGTCATATTAGTGATAATAGTAAAATACGCCATTGGAATTTAATGGTACCCTTTCCCTTTATCGTTTTGCAAATATGTCGTTATATGCCATAGTCAGCAAAATCATAGTCAATGCATTTTTATACATTATCTTGACAAATGAAAAAACAAATTCTTCCGAAATGGAGACCGATGTTTAAGATGTGGCACGATTTTGGATACATAAAACTAGCACAAAACAAACTTCAAACTTTTAATGCCCCAGATAAGAAATTGTCTTATAAGTCATGCGTCAATATTAGTCAGACACCGAGGCATTCCGCCTGGATTTAGATTTATACTTTGCATCTTAAATAATTATATTTGTCTATGTCTGACATATCTTTTTTAATCTGTATCATAATAATTAGGATGAATTAATTTTCTATATCTCGGACCATAAGTTATTCATCTGAGTTTAATTTCTGTTTTATATCTTAAATCAGAAGTTGCAACATCATATAGCCAATTTGATATTTATGTGTGACTTCAAACATTGTGAAGCCCCCTTAATTCAAATATTTATGCATTTAATATCATAAATTATACATATTAAATTATGGAATGGATATTATAAGTTTATTTGTTTCAGACTATTCAGCTGACATTTGAAACATCATTATCTTGTTTCAGTTTCCAAGGTGGACACCCCTGTGATTGAAGACGGTTCCGCCATTATTCCGCCCTCTGCGAAGTCAACACCAGTACCCCATTACACTGTCAAACAGTAGAACGTGGTGACACCATAACTGATACTGTAAATTAACCAAATTCCGGGAACTGTATATCGGGACGTCCCCTATACTCCAGGGATCACGGTCATTTTCGCTCTCTGCACCCCTGATATATGTCATAGCAAAAATGAAGGCAGGCAGCTAGCTATTTGATTGATCTCAGGTAAAAAATAACTTACCAATCGCTAGGTTGATACCTGTCCTTTAAAGATTACAGAGGAGCGACATCCTACTTTGCAGCCAGTCAATTTTACCGTTACGTGACCGCATTGTTCTTTTTATGTAAATCAAAATGGCAGCACAATGAGCATTCGACTTTGCTGTGACATATTCCAGGGATGCAGAGGTCGAAAGTGAAAGTAATCCTTGGACTTTTGAGAATGATTTTGGAATAATCAACTTCAATTATTCTAAATGTTCTAAGTTAGATGAACATGTACTTATATGACTGCATTCTTATTTTCGTCGCTCCGGTGACGACTGTTAAGATATATGCACCATGCCGTAGCTCAAGAGCTATTTATAACACGAAGGAGTATAATGAGTTTACATTCATATATATGTTTTCAGTTACATTCAGAGGTCATGATAATTCAACGCTTTCGAACAGTTCGAAAAGGCGTGAATATATATTACTGCTGAAATAGGTAATTTTAGCATTAACACCTTATAGGGTTTTGTAATTGTTCAAATATATTGCTAAAACTTAAAAAAAAGTATATCGATATTCGATGTTATAGTTTTTGTACAAATAAGTGTTTGTAGTAATAGTGTTAAAAGATATTCGTCAAAATTTGGTTATTAATAGTATTTTATTCCACTACACACAACAACAAAGTATGTGAAAATCCAAACCATAATTGGTCTTTTATGAAACAAATAAGGACATATTTATTACGGATGTATTGGTTTGGCTTCAGGTTTGGCAGTAGTTTCACACTGTTTACATAAGGTTTGATAAATTATCAGGCTATATAGGTTATATTGCTCGCTAGGTTGTGCCACCGGTAGGGATGCCATATTTTGCAAATGGATCGGTTGATGTAAATACAAATTTGAGGTAAAATGCGAAGCGGATTTGTGCTTAAAGTGAGTTGGAGTTAGTAGCTCCAGTTATGATCGTTTTGGGATTCATTGCTTATTCTGACTCATGAACTGATTAGGTTAACAACACAAAATTAGGATTGTTTTGTAACAAAACGAAAGCACGGTGATCGTGTAATCTGTACCCATCTCATAATGGAACCGGTCTGCACGCCTCATATGTTTACTCATCTCTGTATACGCAAAACTATCATATGCCACAATATCTTATGCTTTCCATCCCTTAATATATATTTGAGTAAGCGCCGACCTACACACTTATAAAATGCTAATATAAACTTGTAATACTCACATTTACGAGCGAGTTATCTCCCGTTGAACAATCAGTAGGTTTTTTCCTGTATGTCGTAAAATGTGTGTTTTCTTTTTGGTGTAGTTTTTTCTGATATCCATCCGTGTCATCATATGTTTCAACATGCTCGACATCCAGGGGTTACGCTCACTTTCGCTCTCTACACCTCTGGAATATGTCATAGCAACATTGAAGACACGAAGATAGCTATTTGATTGGTCTCAGGTTAAAAGAACTGACCAATCGCTATAGGCTGATACCTGTCCTTTAAAGATTACAAAGGAGAGACGCACGACTTCAAAGCCTGTCAATTTTTACCCGTATGTGACCGCGAGATTCTTTTGATGTATATCAACGGACCGAACTAGTCTTCCTGTCTCATCAGCAAGGTGGCACACACTGAGCCTTCAATCTCCAGGGGTTGCAGAGAGCAAACGTGAGCGTACGTAATCCCTGGATATCGAGGATGATGTTTCAAGCAGTGTCATAGGAACACAAATGTGTCAGACTTATAGACACATACATCGAAATTTTTCTTTAGAGATAATTCTTGTTTATAGTTGTATTTACATTATAATAGTGTGACTAATCGTTTTATGTATAACCAATATTACGCTGCTTTATGTTAGTTACTTTATTGTATTAATATTTCTACTGAACTTAGACTCAATAAATCTTTATAGACTGGTCGAATATCCGGTGGGCGTAGGAATACGTCAGCACATGAGGAAAAGGCCCATCTTAAGATTATTGTAAATTCTTTTTCTCATACATTTCGGATCGAGTAACCATGATTTTATGTGTTCTGTTGTTTGTACATTATAATCGATGCAAAACAGCAGTGATGACGCCACCTGCGTCGGCACTCTCCGTAACATACACTTACAATAAAGTTCAATATATTAGAAATTATATTTTTTTTTTTTATCAAACTCGCACTGAATGTAAATATAAGGACTAAATCCTGTTAGGTTTATGGGATGTAAACCTCCATGAGTCATAAGACCCGTTGAGGCTTATACCCCGTATACCTCAACACAACAGGATTCAATCCTGCACTAAATATATACTTTTATACAATAGCTACTTCGAATCAAATAAAAAACCGTTAGTATAGGTTTGTACTTTGTAGTAAATCTGAACGTTTATTTGTTTAAGAGTTATGTGTTACCTGTATGTTACATTATGTATAGTGATTACCTAATAAAATGTAAATATATGCAGATTGATCTTTGAATAGATTTGGTGTTTATCAGCTACTGTATTGTGTGTAGTGTAGAGGTTCCCCAACGGGTGGTGGTTGGGTATCATGCTTATTTATACAAAGACACGAGGTTTACCGATTGTCTGTTACTATTTCTCTACAAATGTCTGTTAGACATGAATGTTCCCACCGCCATGTTTCAGCTCGTGTTCTATAAATAGTTAAAACGACACCCTGAAATATGTACGCAATTAAGGTATTATTATACTTCAAGTTGATAAAGGGAGAAATACAGGGACAATATGTCTATGAATAGCAAAATGCATTAGCCTATGATATATGAACTCATTCGAAGTATTCTTTATAAAAGAATAGATACCGTAAATCATCAAAATCTGTCAACAATGAAGTAGCTAGAGTGATGACACTGAATCATTTGATGACTTTCTATATGTATAGAAACAAGAACCTTGGTCTTGCCTTTCGAAACCTGAAACATAGGGATGTCAGAGATGTTCTCATAGTTTAAAGTGTTGTCAAAATCAGTAAAATTATGAAATTGCTAGTGAGTTGGTAATGAATTGCGAAGTGACGGGACGAGACGGGAAGGGTGGGACGGACATCATATTTTTCAAATCCAGGCAGATGTATCCAATGAAGCGTGAGTGAGAAACCCTAGAGTGGTTGTTGGAGAAATGGTCTTCTGAAAGGTGAATATTTCAGGTAATACATCCCCAAAATATTCTGAATAAAAACTATACGAACGAGAGATATAATTAACGGGACTTTGAAGTGTTAACAGCTCTTTTAAAAGCAAATAGCATCCTAAGTGTAGGAAAAATAGCAAAATACCAATGACAAAATTGGAATGTATGGTTGAGACGAAAATTACAACAGGCTATGAGGAAATACCGCAAATCATGAATAATGAATCCCCACCCCCCACCCCCACCCCCGTGCCCAGCCCTTCAAATTCTTCGAGAAGGAAAACCTTTGTTGACACCTGTAAACACTCATCCTGTAAAATCCAGGCCTAAGTTACAGTGAACAATATTTAATTTTGTCAGCCGCTATTGATAAGAAACTTCCTGGTATCTCGACGACAATAAACCTTATTCGATCACGACTTTGTATATATATATAGCTGATCTACCTGTCTCTTCAATATCGACCAGGTAAACATTAACAAAATGTACATATTTGTAAATAGGAATCTTTACTTCCTGGTTGTGTTTCATTATGGAAAGCTAATAATAGACATTACCTCAGCATGAAATCAGTTTCCATAAACGACAATGCAGTCATAAATGGACCTAAAATACGTATGTCCTCATATATATTGCTGGGTAGGTTTCCATTTACTGCCAAATAATAAATATAATGAATAAGTATTTCAAAGATAGGTAGTAGGGCTTGCATAAACAACCTATATTTATAATATTTGCCCTGCTAATATCCAGTATGAATATCATGATTATTTCAAGGTTCGTGAGCTAGTTGAAACGAACCAAGAGTTTGTATGAATGTTTTAAGTAAAGACATTTAAAATCAAGTGCGACATCGTTTTAATTTCTTTATCGGACAAAGCCTTGGCCTTTCACACAAGGCGTTTGACACTTTGTAGCCCTAACGCATCATGACGACTGTTAATAACATTTTCATATGATGTTAAAACTAATTTGCTTGTTTTTGGGATTAACCCATACAACGAGACAAATCAAAGATGAAAACCCCGTTTACATAGCCTGACGTTTTTGCGTTTATTCAGAGAACAGCTATGTTGTTGTTATCAATGTCATTTTAAACACATTTCAATAATTGATACGTTTCTAACGGTATTCTAGTGTTCTTTCAAGGTTGAAACTTGACTGAAGCTGCTCAAATTGTCTTAATAGTTTTTCAGTGAAAATGTTAAATAGCAAAAACTGATATATCGACGCAAATGACCAGATGTACTGTAGCTTGTGATTATTTATTCCGATAAATGTAGACCATAGATATATATCTGTTGGGGTTTTGTTCATGGATTTTGATTTTATTATGCATGTATATAGTTCATATGTCACAGAAAATGTTCAAAGCTCAATGTTAACATGGATACACAGGATCGATACGTATGGAAAAAACATTTCCTGGCACTTGTCCCAAATCCATACATAACTTATAGTGTGAACATTACTTTAACTATGTCAGCCGCTAATGACACGAAACTTCCTTGTCTATTGGTTATTCAACCGAAAATCATTATATATATATCTTCCCGTCTATTTTATGTCTAACAGGTAAACATTACCAAAACGTGTATCTTTTAAAAAGGAAATGTTACTTCCTGATTGTGCGTCATTGTGTAAAAGCTTACAATAGACTTTAGTCATAGCGTGCAATCTGTTTCCAAAAACGACAATCCAGTCTTGTATGTCGTTAGCATATATACACCCCCAGATCAGCTGTAGTTGGGTTTTTTACCCGTAGCTGTCATGAATTTAACATAATGATAGAACATCATGTGTATGGTGATCATAATGAACTTATATTGATAGTGCTTGTCCTGCTGAAATCCAGTATCAATATATTATCATGATTATTTCAAGGTTCGTGAGCTTGATAAAACAAGCCAAAAGTCTGTACGAATGTTTTTAGTACAGACATATTTAATTTGTTTATCGGACAAAATCTAAACGTTTCACACTTAACGCGTTATGGCAACTGTTAATTAAAATGTTTATATCATCTTCATTTATAATTTAATTTAAAACTGACTTCCTTTTTATGATTAACTAACAAATTACATAACTTCAAACCACGTATACTTCACGTGACGTTTTTGCAATATTTCCAAGAAGAGTTATGATGTTGTTACCTATGTCATACAATCACTTTTCAATAATATATACATTTTAATGATAAAGACGTATTGGTTGTACAATTTACAATTATCGCGAAATTATTTTTTACATGTTAGAAAGACCATGAGACAAGTTGCACAAATCGTTAAAAATATTGATACATACCGTTGATAATTTTCGGAACAAATTTTGAAAAGAACAAAACTCTATCTGAGCAAATGTTACCAGTTCTGTTGTATCTTATAACTGATCACGTAGATGTATTTAAACTACATGTATATATCTGTTTCGTTTATAGATATTCCACTTATCCTAGAGCAAACATAAGTCACAGAAAATGTACAAAGCTCAATGTTAGCAAGAAGGATACACAGCATCTTAACAGACATGTAAACAAATTAACCAGAAAGGAAACTTAATTTAATAACATACCTAGTATGTATGTCTCTCTTAAACATAGATATACATACAAGAAATATTTGTCATGTCAGATGTGATTATACATTTTGCAAAATGAGAATAAAAACAAATTGTATTGATTGTTAAAAGTTTAATAGAAATGATTATTCAAATCGTCTGTGCACAATTAAGCTCGCACATGTTAAATACCACTCTAAGTGATGGTATGCAGCTGTATATGTGTTGTTTTCATCTACGACAATCTGGTGCACTCACATGCATGTATATATACAGAAAGGTTTTAGACAGACAGATCGTGCGAACACCATCATGTGTAAACATATAGAGGCAATAGTCCCCTTTGTCAATGTCAATACATATACATTGAATTCTTATATAACTTAGAAATAATAGTACAAAAGCAATAATCACATCGATACTATAAATCACTTATACACTTATTCCTTTGGCTGGCTTGCAGCCGAATGATCGCCGAATGTATTTCTCCAAACAGTCCCTTTGATATCAATGTATATGGGAAAGAATGTAGAACTGATCCAACAACGTCTCTTAGAGGAAATTTGATTCTTATCATTCAACGTCTATGGACAAAATATGGTAATGTTCGATCAATTTATATATCAGAGATCAAGTTCCATCAATGGCTATGGGAGAGAATATGATCCAGTTCTATAGGAGTCATAGGGATAGAAATATGGTAGAAATCCAGCAACGTCTATAAGATAAGACATGGCCCACTTCCATCGTCATATCAGCATCTATGGGAAAATCCCGTGGCTAAGTCATCTATAACCACAAGTCAACGTTGTCGCTTAATACTTTGGAGGAGGAGGGTAAGCCGGGTTATCGTAGGTTGCAGGTGGTGGAGGGGGATACTGCTGCTGGGGTGGTGGGTAGCTCATCCCGGGCTGTTGTTGGTATGGTGGAGGTTGCATACCATAAGGCTGGCCGTACGGCTGACCGTGAGGAGGTGGTGGTGGCGCTGGTTGTGAATTCGAAACTGTGGCTAAAAATAGAAATAATTTATATATAATGTTATGAAACCATCAACACAATATACTCTCCTAGTCACAATCTTCGCCTAATCAGAACTCGCTGGATTCATGAACCCAAGCCCGGGTTCCAGAACCACGTGTATGTTTGCAACGAGGGTAACGCTCACACTTGTTGAACAGTATCTGTTGAAAACACAGATACAGATGTATCAACTGGACTCAAGTCATTCTTGTCATCTAGGTAATGATTCTATTTGAACTAAATAGAATATCTAGCTAAACGTCGAAAGACACCGGCCTATAAAATTCTTGTCTTTACAAAAAGCTACACTTTTTTAAAACTTTATCCTGCCACTTCAAACCCCTTTAAACACCTTACTATGCAATAGAAGAGACAGTGCTGTTCATTCGCCGTTTCACAAAAAAGGAGACGAAGTAACATAAGTACTTTGTACTTGTTTTCGAATCCTATATGCATATCATGTTTGTATCAATGGAATTATTATACACCGAATTATTATACACCGATAATAAAATAAAGTTTAGACTAAATAGAAAGTATCTAAAATTAATTCTCATTTATAGAAATGTCTTAACGGCTGAAATATTTTAAACTCCTGTAAACTATTATTACCAAACAGCAGACCTACAGCTAGCGGGCCTATCAGTTCTTGTTTACAGCATAGATTGTTAGATAATGGGGATTTAACACATTTTGTTTTATAAGATGGATGTACATAATTGTTCTACAAGAGGGGTGGTTTTAATAATTTCTTGCTTTTCAAGAGGGGTGTTATTCAAATATTTTACAAGAGTGATATACATGTACATCAATTATTTTATAAGAGGAGTTTCCATCATATCTTTTTCTATAAGGTTTGTTTTACATCATTGTTTTGCTTTACAAGATGCGTTACTATTTCATATTCTTTAAAAGGGATGTTCATCATATCTGCTTTATAAGAGGGGCTTTTCAACCATCGCTTACCAAGGCGTCCCTCAATCACTCATTCATGTGTATTCTAAATTCGTTCTAGTGTCGTAATTTCTACTTACTAACTGTCGTTCTGTTCTGTGGAATCACAACACCAGAGCGTCTGGTTGTATTCTTGGCTTTACAACAGATGATAATTACAACTGCACATATTGCCAGGATGATGATGCCCCCAATGACACCGCCAACAATAGATCCATAGCTTACGCTGAAATGAGATGATGCACAATACAAACAGATTAACTTATAATGTATATATATATGTTTCATATGCTTTTTCTTGAAATAGTTTTTTTCATGGTTTGTTTGTTTGTTAGTTTAACATCCTCAAAAAAGTCAAGGTCACAAATACGAAGACGGTTGCCTAGGGAGACAGGGTATTACGCCAGAAAGACATCATTTTCAAAGGAAAACCATTAAATATCCTCTAAATAGTCTTACTATTTATATATTATAGTCAATGAGAACACAGGACAATGGTCAATCGATGTTTGTTCGTCTCATGGCGATGAAATAACAGACTGGTCAAATATTGTTTGGAAAGATTAGGTAAGAGTAGGGTTTTCTCGCGAAAACCCTTTCAGATCTGTGTTTATTTGTTAAGCATCCTCAAAACAATCAAGGTCAAGACGGGTGCCTACGGAGACTGGACTTAAGGGTAACAGTAGGTAAGTGAGGAAGTTTTGCAATAGTGGACTGTAGACCAATTATGGTTACTTCAATGTCCTCTGTGTAGAAGATACAAAATGACGGAATTATATTCTGCACGATGCCACACATATATCGCCTCTTACGACATGCAGTTTGATACAACAGAAGCCTGTTCATCAATTGATAGATATCGACTCGAAATTATTCTATTAAAACGATTGATTGATTCAAAATGAAATACACAGAGAAGTATTGGCTGCATAAATTTGTTTAGTATTACAGTTGTACATGTCCCTTTTTTTGTATAAATTTCTCTTGCTTCAGGTTGATATTGCGTCTCATTAATTGTCATGTTGCAATTAAATGGACGAATCAAATGCCAGGGGAAAACTTAGAAACAAAAAATATAAACCCAGAAAAAATATATTGAATATGATTTGACGAGCGTAATCCTAATTTATGTTTGACCAGTCTGTTATGTCATCGACATTATAAAGAAAACAATATATTGACCCCTTGTTCTGTATCCCCATTGACCACTATACATACATGCAGTAGTAAGACTACATAGCGGATATGAAATGGTTACCCATTAAAAACCATATATCTTTTACGAGTATGGCAGAATATCGGTATAGTCTGCTATATGGGAGAAATATGTATGGTATTTAACGGGAAACCAATAAATCTTCTATTTGTTACATTTTTAAAGTAACACAAACGCAAATATTGCTGCAACAGAAAATTGCGAGAAATAGTAGCGTAATATTTGACGCCAGGTTATAATTGATTTAAAAGTATTTTTGCAAAGAGTGATCCGATTTAGTTTAAACCATATTTTATTTCATTTGTTTTTTTTTTTGTCATACATAATACACATAAGTGAGTACAGGATTCAGAAGAAAAAAAAGTATTGATCCTGCCTCCTTATGTATATATGCATATAATTACCTGCTGCAGCAGTAGCGAGAGTAGTAGTACCCGCAGCAGCCATCGGCACAGTAGTAAGAGTTGTAGTAGTAGTTATTGTAATAGGAATAGTAGTAATAGCTCCCATAATAGCACAGACTTGACTGGGTGACTGAAAGAAGAATCATTAGTGCTGTAGGCAGTTATATTATTTGCAACATGAAAGGCACATAAAAACCGTTTTTTTCGAAATATCTTAGTTGGGATATGCATAAAACTGAAGCTGTCAACTCTCCTTCATTAGGAGGGAGACTCTCTCATTTTGACCCAAATTTGCCAATCTCCCACGAAACTCCCTCATTCAAGTCCAAACTCACACAAAATCAAAATCTACACCTTGTGGCCATATGATCTCCTAGTTACATCAGGATGTGTGTAATGATCATAACACGTGTGTCTCGATAAAATGAATGGGTTTTGTTTAGTTATTTTGATACATACAAAGGCAAAGATAAATTGAGCAAAGCAGTTTCACGCATTTCCTCCCTCATTCGAAATGTGGAATGTGGAGGTTCCAGAGGTTGACACCTATGGATATGAAACAACTTTACGAACAATAAAGACTTTAGAATTGATCGAGTATCGAAGTATATCAGTCAAGAGATGTAATGATTAACTTTGGATTTTGCTTCGTGTATCGCGGAGGAAAGTACAGCTGAATTATTGTGAAAACTGACTTCGTAGAATTTGCACGATTTCAATGTTAATTCCCTTAAACATTTTACAAACCGGTAAATTAATAAGTTGAGTCATTGTATATCTTGTTTTTATTTATTTATCGATTTTCTTTCTTTCTTAACCTGTTTCGTTTTCATCAATTTCAGTGTTTTATGACAAAAATATTTAACGCTAATAGTTGTTTAAGCGACTGAAAAAACCCATACCTAAAACAGACCATTTTGAGTTTGCCCGTTTGTGTTCATCTTTACATCATTTACATTGACCTCTTGATGAAGGTCAAGGTCACGGTAGGAAACGTTCTTGCCTACATATATATTTATCACTGAAGTACTGTAATTCGGTTTTTTCCGGGTACTCTGGGTTCCTCCCACTTTAAGACCCCTGTGTGCTAACATCCAGGCCAACAAGAATGTTTAATATCAGTTGTATAACTTGTTTCGTAATTATTGTTAAATAAAATAAGTAAAATTTATATATATGATTGATAACCTTATCGCTAAATCCTTATTATCCAGATGCATGGCATTTTGTTTTGGCCCTGTCTAACGGTAAGTAGAATGATAAACCGAATGTTCGACTAATAATAAACCTTAATTATTTAGTTTAATTGAAAAGTCGTTGGCAAATACAGAATGTTTTTTTTATAATTTTATGCTTAAAAACGTATCCGCGGAAGGACTGTTGTAAAAATAGAGGGACAAGCAAAAAGGAGAGGTAGAAGAAGTGGGCCAAACAAAAGTTATATAGAGTCGGGTATGATTTAAACTGTTTATACAAATAATCTGCCATGTAGCTGTCGAACGACAATGCTATAAACGAAGTATTTAACCTATTTAACACGCACGGAAACACATTGTTAAAGTGTATGAGATTAAACGAAGGCGAAATATAAACCGGTATTCGAAATATCAATACTCAAAATAGTTAGGTTTCATTTTACACTACTACATAAACTACAAGAACTATACAATGTGCATCCAACGTTGGATTATGAATTCATCCTCATGTTGATACAATGGAAGATCATATAATATAATATATATAGTATTATAAATATTACTTACAGTATTATAAATAGTAATATAATATATATAATATCATATAAGATGTCATAGTGGGCAACGTGGCCGGATGTTATCGGCTTAATGATTACATATGTGTACTATTCTTCACTACAACTAATGAACTATCCTAAATTGAAGAAAAAGTAAGAAATCAGCATGAATTAGATAAAATTAAATAATTTAGTAACCAGCCTAAAATACTCATGAATACCTCATGTACAACAAAAATAACTTATTGACTAGTTTAATAGGTTTTTTTTCGTGATATTTACCGGTTTGTTTACCGTAATCAAATCAACAACAGGGCTCACAATTTTTTTCGTGTCAATTTATATCGTTCTGATAGTATTTACGCATGCCCTGATTATGACATTTTATTAATACACTGTGTATTGAATTATAGTCCTGCCCCTTGGCAGAGCTCAATATTAAATGTGTAGATACAGGTTTTTATTACCATTTAATTTCAATTGTATGTCGAGTTTCGATGAAAACCATTAAGCTCATAAATAATTCATATAAAAGAAGCAGGACGTTGAACCGTTCAATTCAGAACCGATCTCATCTGGTTCAGTCTTTCTTACTTGACACTGATATATATAATTTCAGTCTACTCAACCGTGTGTTATAAATTCTCTATTTAAGTTTTTTTTAGTACTGATTAGCTGTGTGGAAATACATTTGAATGGCCAGTTATACTGAAGCGTCAGGTGAACAAAGATTATGTGTATCGATATTGACCTGGAACATACCAAGGTAATCGGAACATGATTCCATCTTATAATAATTATGTTATGTGTTTTATGGATATAAAGTTTCGAGAATTTTCCACATACAGTCTTAGTTTAGAGGGTGACTTTTTATCGAATTTCGAGGTACGCGTCAAATTTTTCGAGTTTTGAATCAAATAACGGATGTTCGTGGATGGCCAACTCGTAAGATCTAGTAACAGTCTGTGACGTTAACTTTTTTCCACGCTAGTCATTTGGACTAGTGAACCCAGAATTTTAATAGTCCGACTATGAATTTGCTAGTCCAAATTACAGACTGGTCTTTTTTACAGCATGAAGTGTAAATTGTGATCTAAATTGGAAAATTATTAGAAATCAAAACTGACAAAATAAATCTGTGTAACTACGAAACATTTTCTTACACTCGTTGTCAAATTCTAACCAAGTTCTGTTTTTCTTCCACTCCGCCGAAGTAACTCGGAAATGTTCACTCGAAACTCGACTGAAAGTTAATAACTAAATACAACATAGAAATATCTCCTATGTTTGTTTGACACAAGTTTTGTGGAATGGCGTATCGAAGTCACCCAATCGTATCATATTACAAACTTTTAAATACGATCAATGATATTGTTATTAAAACAAATTATATCGTAACTATAACAAATGATATCGTATACGTAATTCGACACGTTTTTGATCATAATTAAGACATACAATTGTAATTTCAACACTTTTATACCGTAATTACGACCAATTACATCATGATTACGACACTCTATAGTAATTAAGACTTATTATATCGTAATTACGATATAATTATTATATCGTAATTTCAGCGGTCTATCCCGTTATGACGACCAATTACATCATAATTACGACATTTTATAGTAATTAAGACTTATTATATCGAAATTAAGATTTACTATATCGTAATCAATACATGTTATATCGTTAATACGACAAATATAATTAACTTCGTGTTGACAATGAAATGCTTCTGTATAACATAAACCACTTCCCAAATGACTGGTATATAAAGTATCAAGCTTGGTTAATGAATTCTTTCGTCCTTTCGTATAATTAAAATGACACCTTATTAGCACTACGTGCCAGGTGAGCTAATAACGGCGTAGTTTCAAAATCGCTGAAAACGATTATTGTTAAAAAAAGCTTCATCGAAAATGTATTTCTGATTTGACGACTTTTCTAGTTCTTTTACCTGAGTTAGAATATATGTATTGCATGTACATATTTATGGTTCATTTAGAATCATGGGAAATGCGGACATACATTCCAATATAAAATAAAGATAAGAAAATAAGACTAGACATTAAACAATTTACTCTGTCATACCATACAAATTTACGAACGTGTGAAAAGCTATAAACTTACGTGAAATCAACTGGAAGAGAGTTACAAACACCAGCCACACGGTTTGGGTCGCCATTTTGTTTGTTTATGAAAGGACCAAGCAACGCGAACAGTCGTCATTTACTTGGGAGAGAGTAAGCCAAAATCCCTTTATTAAACAAACGTCACTCGGCTCATACTTTACAATAGCAAGGTATTTAATAGCCAAACTATGTGGTAGGTACATATATATATTCAGTCAATGTAAGTGTAGGTCAGGGCTTACAGCGTACACTCACTGACACACAAGTTTCGTTATAATAAAGACGGGTTAAGCTATTTCTAAACTATGTTTGAAGTGTCGATAGAAATTTGAGTGATCATTTTATATCAAATTACTTACATCTTGGTCACGGTCAACACAATCATTCTTTTACAGCCTATTTACAACGTACGCAGGCATTAAATCTTTTAAACTGTCTTCATTTCTTAAAAAAATGTAGCGGTATGCATAAAGGTTCATAAAGAGGTTTGCTCGAACAATTTTTCATTGAACATAAGATTTAAAGAGAAGCTTGATTATGCTTCGTAGAGATTTGTGTCATATACAGCAAATCTTTCACTAAATTATTTTAAGTGTGTTTTAATACCTGTAAATACATATGTAACAGGAGAGAGAGAGAGAGAGAGAGAGAGAGAGAGAAATGCAACTGCCAGACCGGAGTTCGAACCCGCTACCCTCCGAACTTAAGACGGACACTCTACAAATTGAGCTATCGCAGATGGTCGCCGACGATCGAACCAGTCCAGTTCCGCTGCATTCCTCTCTCATTGTTCCAAGTCTTCGGCCCCGAAGACATCACTATTTACAACTCATGTTCGGATATTTCCTTACAAAGCATTCATCCAGTGCTTGCAACAAGGGTTGGCAAGCTCGCTAATTTTGTAACAGCAGAAACTGAGATTGCAGTGGCCAGACCGGGGTTCGAACCCGGGCCCCTACGAACTCTAGACGGACGCTCTTACCAATTGAGCTACCTGGTCGCCGACGATCGACCCAGTCAAGTTCCGCTACATATGTATCATTATATGTTTTAAATTCATTAGAAGATAATGGACTGAGTTCCAGGTATTTATGTTTGTGAGGCATTCAATACTTCTTAATTTTATTTTAGAAATAACAATTGATGAAAATAGTTTACGACTTATTACTTTTTTTCTGAGCATCAATGGCCTTATCATTATACGATGTTAACCATAACGGTATAATCAAAACACTGTACAATCAATAAAACAATATCATATGTCTCTATAATATTCATTGCAATATTATTCGATCGCTTCTTGTTCTTGTTTGGATTGAAAACTTATATCTTGTTTTGAACAATTTCTAAGTCCCCGTTTGTCAATACATGTACATTGAATTCTTATTTAACTTAGAAATAATAGTACAAAAAGCAATAGCCACATCGTAAATGTTAATCTAAAGCACTTATAAATTGATGCCTTCGGCTGGCTTGCAGCCGAATGATTGCCGAACGTATTTTTTCCAACAGTCCCTTTGATATCAATGTCTATGGGAAAGAATGTAGTACACAGTTTATCCTTATTATTCAATGTCTATGGGAAAAATATGATAATATATATATCAGCGATCCAGTTCCATCAATGGCTATGGGAGAAAATATGATCCAGTTCTAACGGAGTCATAGTGATAGAAATATGGTAGAAATCCAGCAACGTCTATCAGAAAAGACATGGCCCACTTCCATCGGCGTCTATGGAAAAGGGTATGTTCAAGTTCCACCAAAGTCTTCAAGAGATCGAATATGAAACAGTCATATCAGCATCTATGGGAAAATCACGTGGTTAAGTCATCTATATCCACAAGTCAACGTTGTCGCTTAATACTTTGGAGGAGGAGGGTACGCCGGGTTATCGTAGGTTGCAGGTGGTGGAGGGGGATACTGCTGCTGGGGTTGTGGGTAGCTCATCCCGGGCTGTTGTTGGTATGGTGGAGGTTGCATACCATAAGGCTGGCCGTACGGCTGACCGTGAGGAGGAGGTGGTGGTGGCGCTGTTTGTGAATTCGAAACTGTGGCTAAAAATAGAAATAATTTGATGAATAATGTTATGAAACCATCAACACAATATAGTCTCCTCCACATTACGGCTTTGCCGCATTTACTTGTTTATTACCAAGCTTTTAGTATACAATCTTCGTCTAATCAAAACTCGCTGGGTTCATGAACCCAAGCCCGAACTCCAGAATCACGTGTATGTTTGCAATGAGGGTAACGCTCACACTTGTTTGAAAATATCTTTTGAAAACACAGACGCATCTACTGGACTCAATTCAGTCTTGTCATCTAGGTAATGATTCGAGCTGAATTAAATAGAATATCTAGCTAAACGTAGAAGGACAACGGCCTGTATATTTCTTATCTTGACAAAAAGCTACTCATTCTTTTATATCTTAATCCTGCCACTTCAAACCTATTTAAACATCTTACCATGCAATAGAATAGACAGTGCCGTCCAATCGCCGTTTCACAAAAAAGAGACGGNAGAGAGAGAGAGAGAGAGAGAGAGAGAGAGAGAGAGAGAGAGAGAGAGAAATGCAACTGCCAGACCGGAGTTCGAACCCGCTACCCTCCGAACTTAAGACGGACACTCTACAAATTGAGCTATCGCAGATGGTCGCCGACGATCGAACCAGTCCAGTTCCGCTGCATTCCTCTCTCATTGTTCCAAGTCTTCGGCCCCGAAGACATCACTATTTACAACTCATGTTCGGATATTTCCTTACAAAGCATTCATCCAGTGCTTGCAACAAGGGTTGGCAAGCTCGCTAATTTTGTAACAGCAGAAACTGAGATTGCAGTGGCCAGACCGGGGTTCGAACCCGGGCCCCTACGAACTCTAGACGGACGCTCTTACCAATTGAGCTACCTGGTCGCCGACGATCGACCCAGTCAAGTTCCGCTACATATGTATCATTATATGTTTTAAATTCATTAGAAGATAATGGACTGAGTTCCAGGTATTTATGTTTGTGAGGCATTCAATACTTCTTAATTTTATTTTAGAAATAACAATTGATGAAAATAGTTTACGACTTATTACTTTTTTTCTGAGCATCAATGGCCTTATCATTATACGATGTTAACCATAACGGTATAATCAAAACACTGTACAATCAATAAAACAATATCATATGTCTCTATAATATTCATTGCAATATTATTCGATCGCTTCTTGTTCTTGTTTGGATTGAAAACTTATATCTTGTTTTGAACAATTTCTAAGGCCCTGTTTGTCAATACATGTACTTTGAATTCTTATTTAACTTAGAAATAATAGTACAAAAAGCAATAGCCACATCGTAAATGTTAATCTAAAGCACTTGTAAATTGATGCCTTCGGCTGGCTTGCAGCCGAATGATTGCCGAACGTATTTTTTCCAACAGTCCCTTTGATATCAATGTCTATGGTAAAGATGTAGTACACAGTTTATCCTTATTATTCAACGTCTATCGGAAAAATATGATAATGTATATATCACCGATCCAGTTCCATCAATGGCTATGGGAGAAAATATGATCCAGTTCTAACGGAGTCATAGTGATAGAAATATGGTAGAAATCCAGCAACGTCTATCAGAAAAGACATGGCCCACTTCCATCGGCGTCTATGGAAAAGGGTATGTTCAAGTTCCACCAAAGTCTTCAAGAGATCGAATATGAAACAGTCATATCAGCATCTATGGGAAAATCACGTGGTTAAGTCATCTATATCCACAAGTCAACGTTGTCGCTTAATACTTTGGAGGAGGAGGGTACGCCGGGTTATCGTAGGTTGCAGGTGGTGGAGGGGGATACTGCTGCTGGGGTTGTGGGTAGCTCATCCCGGGCTGTTGTTGGTATGGTGGAGGTTGCATACCATAAGGCTGGCCGTACGGCTGACCGTGAGGAGGAGGTGGTGGTGGCGCTGGTTGTGAATTCGAAACTGTGGCTAAAAATAGAAATAATTTGATGAATAATGTTATGAAACCATCAACACAATATAGTCTCCTCCACATTACGGCTTTGCCGCATTTACTTGTTTATTACCAAGCTTTTAGTATACAATCTTCGTCTAATCAAAACTCGCTGGGTTCATGAACCCAAGCCCGAACTCCAGAATCACGTGTATGTTTGCAATGAGGGTAACGCTCACACTTGTTTGAAAATATCTTTTGAAAACACAGACGCATCTACTGGACTCAATTCAGTCTTGTCATCTAGGTAATGATTCGAGCTGAATTAAATAGAATATCTAGCTAAACGTAGAAGGACAACGGCCTGTATATTTCTTATCTTGACAAAAAGCTACTCATTCTTTTATATCTTAATCCTGCCACTTCAAACCTATTTAAACATCTTACCATGCAATAGAATAGACAGTGCCGTCCAATCGCCGTTTCACAAAAAAGAGACGGATTAACATAAGTACTTTGTAATCGTTTTCGAATCCTATATGTATATCATGTTTGTATTATTGGATTATTATACCGATAATAAAATAAAGTTTAAACTAAATAGAAAGTATCTAAACTTAATTCTCATTTATAAAAATATCTTAACGGCTGAAATATTTTAAACTCCTGTTAACTTTTGTTACCAAACAGCAGACCTTCAGCTACACCATTTACAGCATTGATTGTTTGATAATAGGGATTTAACACATTTCTTTTTATATGATGGATGTACATAATTGTTCATCAAGCGGGGTGGTTTTATAAAAATTTCTTGCTTTTCAAGAGGAGTGTAATTCATATATTTTACAAGAGTGATATACAAGGACATCAATTATTTTATAAGAGGAGTTCCTTTGATATCTTGTTCTATAAGGTTGTTTTATATATATATATTGCTTTACAAGATGGGTATTCACTATTTCATGTTCTTTTAAAGGGATGTACATCATTTCTACTTTATAAGAGGGGTTTTTCAACCATCGCTTACCAAGGCGTCCCTCAATCACTCATTCATGTGTATTCTAAATTCGTTCTAGTGTCGTAATTTCTACTTACTAACTGTCATACTGTTCTGTGGAATCACTACACCAGTGCGTCTGGGTCTCATCTTGGCTTTACAACAGATGATAATTACAACTGCACATATTGCCAGGATGATGATGCCCCCAATGACACCGCCAATAATAGATCCATAGCTGCCGCTGAAATGAGATGATGCACAATATAAACATATTAACTGATAATGTATATATATATATGTTTCATATGCTTTTTCTTGATTTCTTTTTCATGTTTTGTTTGTTTTAACATCTTAAAAAAGTCAGGGTCACAAATACGAAGACGGTTGCCACGGAAGACATATGATTTTCAACAGAAACCCATTAATTATCGTCTAATAGTCTTACTATGTATATATTATGGTCAATGAGAACACAGAACAAGGGTCAATTGAATTTTGTTCTTCTCATGTCGATGAAATAACAGACTTGTCAAATATTACTTGGAAAGAATTTCAAAACAATAATAAGCAAACATCACTCCTGTTCGTTGTCCTCACCTGTAGTAGGTAAGAGTAGGTTTTTCTCGGGAAAACCCTTTTAGCTCTGTGTTTATTTATTAAGCATCCTCAAAACAATCAAGGTCAAGACGGGTGCCTACGGAGACTGAACTTAAAGGTAGCAGTGGGTAAGTGAGGAAGTATGAGATAGAAAATGTTTTGCAATAGTGGATTGTAGACCAATTATGGTTACTTCAATGTCCTCTGTGTAGAAGATACAGAATGACGGAATGCGATTCTGTACGATGCCACACATATATCGCCTCTTACCACATGCAGTTGGGTACATCAGAAACCTGTTTATCAGTTGATAGATATCAAAATTATTCTATCAAAACGATAGATTGATTCAAAATGAAATACACAGAGAAGTATTGGCTGCGTAAATATGTTTAGTATGACAGTTGTACATGTACCATTTTTTTGTACAAATTTCTCTTGCTTCAGGTTGATATTGCGTCTCATTAATTTTCATGTTGCAATTAAATGGACGAATCAAATGCCAGGGGAAAACTTAGAAACAAAAAATATAAACCCAGAAAAAATATATTGAATATGATTTGATAATCGTTATCCTCGTTTATGTTTGACCAGTCTGTTATGCCATCGACATGATAAGAAAAACAATTTACTGATCCCTTGTTCTGTATCCCCATTGACCACTATATGTACATGCAGTAATAAGACTACATAGTGGATATGAAATGGTTACCCATTAAAAACCATATATCTTTTACGAGTATGGCAGAATATCGGTATAGTCTGCTATATGGGAGAAATATGTATGGTATTTAACGGGAAACCAATATCTTCTATTTGTTACATTTTTAAAGTAACACAAACGCAAATATTGCTGCAACAGAAAATTGCGAGAAATAGTAGCGTAATATTTGACGCCATGTTATAATGATGTCACGCTTGACAACAAGGCAGAGCGCCAGTTTGAATGGTTCACTCAACACAATACTGCCGTTAGCTGTTATTATCTGGTGAGATTTTCCACAAAAATAATACATAATTGTGTTGTTATATAGATACAATAATACGATGGCCGATAGCAGCCGACACAAAACAACTACAATATAAGACATTTGTGTACATGTACACTTTTTAAAAACTGTACATGTACACAATACAACTACAAGTGCTATTAACATTCCTTAACGGTTCGGATCAACTTGATATTTCACACGTGCCTGATGCGGCTGTGAATTTAAAGACCAAACGACAAAGAAAGGGAATATGTTCATAAATCAGCGAAGAGGCGATAGAGGTCACCACACAGTGTTGCTACGTAGACTGTACACAATATTTCACTAGTTGATGCTTGAAGGCGACTTAATCTCATCACCTGAAAATGGATATACTAGAAAAGTTTGACATTAGTAATTATCAACTGTTTAATTTTCTTAATCTTTTCTTTGTATGTTGATATTTCTTATGTCCTATTTTTAATTTGAAAGAAATGTAACAGACATAAGCCATCGTTCTACGCATATCTATGTGGGCTTTACCTAATGTATGGATTGGAGGCATAAAGTAGAACGTTGCCTTGTTCAGTGTGAATAGTTGAGTGCTAAAGTCAAATATAATATAATACTTACTGTAACAAAAGTTGTATGTAGATTGTTCTGAGAGAAATAACTAGTGTTTATACCAAAGGCAATAGCCTTCAAACTTGTGAATATGTCACATGGAACACTTTAAATTACGTATTTGGGGTTATTGGGTTAATATTATAATTCTATATACAAATTAAGTAACTACATGCTTTTGTTTTGGTATACCTCTGATTTGTGACCGTCTAGTACTGTTTGACTTCTGGGGAATCTAGTAATTTCCTTGTCGTTTATAAGCCGCCGTATCAGACACGTGTGAAATATCAAGCTGATCCGAACCGTTAAGGAATGTTAATAGCACTTGTAGTTGTATTGTGTACATGTACAGTTTTTAAAAAGTGTACATGTACACAAATGTCTTATATTGTAGTTGTATTGTGTACATGTACAGTTTTTAAAAAGTGTACATGTACATAAATGTCTTATATTGTAGTTGTTTTGTGTCGGCTGCTATCGGCCATCGTACAATAAGGTATGTTGCAAAAGCGTACCAAAACAACCACGTATTCTGCCGTCGATTGATAACTTAGGCTAATAAACTAGGAGTCCCTGTAAAAAATGCAGTACCGAAACTGGATCACCAACCCATCCTTGTCTTCATTCATTGAAAATTCATTAGATTAATCATATTTAAAGAAGAATATCGATAGGTGTTCTAACTAACAAAATAAACACCCATGGTTCATGTAAGATATTTATAGAACACTCTGACGTCACCAATTTGCGTTTCCGTCTTTTCGCAATGTCAGAACCCAAACCGGATCACAGTTTGAATTTTAAAATAATTTGCGCTTCAAATGAACATTTCTTTGTAAGCATATAAACATTTTATGATAGTCTTTTTGAATTTGAATGGATACAAGTATTTCTATATTCTGAATTTATCCCTACAGTCCGAAACAAAGTGCATAGTCCTCGCACTCACCATTTTAAACAATGTAAGACAAAAAACTACATTTTGAGTTTGATGCTATTTTGACTCAATCATCTCTAGACTAAAAATGATGCTTAACTATGTATAATAAGTATACATTATTGTAATAACTTTTAACACTTTTGACACATTAATTGATTTAAAAGTTTTTTTGCAAAGAGCGATCCGCTTTAGTTTAAACCATAATTTCATTTTTTTTCTCCTAAATACATAACACACATAAGTGAGTACAGCTGTGATTCAGAAAAATTTTGTTTAAATACTTATATGAATCCTTCCTATCCTTATCTCTCTAATTTGGGTACTGATTCTGCCTCCTTATGAGTATGTATAGTTACCTGCTGCAGCAGTAGCGAGAGTAGTAGTACCCACAGCAGCCATCGGCACAGTAGTAAGAGTTGTAGTAGTAGTTGTTGTAATAGGAATAGTAGTAATAGCTCCCATAATAGCACAGACTTGACTGGGTGACTGAAAGAAGAATCATTACATAGTGCTGTAGGCAGTTATATTATTTGCAACATGAAAGGCACATAAAAACCGGAATTTTCAAAATATCTTAGTTGGGATATGCATACAACTGTAGCTGTCAACTCTCTGTCATTAGGAGGGAGACTCTCTCATTTTGACCCAAATTTGCCAATCTCCCACGAAACTCCCTCATTCAAGTCCAAACTCACACAAAATCAAAATCTACACCTTGTGGTCATAGGATCTCCTAGTTACATCAGAGTGTGTGTAATGATCATAACACGTGTGTCTCGATAAAATGAATGGGTTTTGTGTAGTTATTTTGATACATAAAAAGGCAAAGATGAATTGAGCAGCGCAGTTTCACGCACTATCTCCCTCATTGGAAATGTGGAAGGTGGAGGTTTCAGAGGTTGACACCCATGGATATGCAACAACTTTACGATCAATAATGACTTTAGAATTTACCGAGTATCGAAGTATATCAGTCAACAGATGTAATTATCGCGGAAGGAAACTACAGCTGAATTATTGTGAAAACTGACTTCGTAGAATTTGCACGAGTTCAATGTTTATATCCTTTAACATATACAAACCGGTAAATTAATAGGTATATTCATTGTTTATTTTATTTTTATTTATTCATTTATTTTCTTTTTTTCCATAACCTGTTTTATTTTCATCAATTTCTGTGTTTTATAATATTGTAATTTCAACACTTTTATACCGTAATTACGACCAATTACATCATAATTACGACACTTTATAGTAGTTAAGACTTATTATATCGTAATTAAGACATATTTATTATATCGTAATTTCAGCACTCTATACCGTTATGACGACCAATGACATCATAATTACGACACTTTATAGTAATTAAGACTTATTATATCGTAATTAAGATTTACTATATCGTAATCAATACATGTTATATCGTTAATACGACAAATATCACAAACTTCATGTTGACACTAAAACGCTTCTGTATAACACAAACCACTTCCCAAATGACTGGTATATAAAGTATTAAGCTTGGTTAATGAATTCTTTGTTGGGCCGTCAATTTTGTGATGTGAAGAAAATTACAATATATAGTTAATCGATATTTATTTTCAATACTCAATTCATTACTCAGGCGCATTGCTTACGCATACAAAATGCCATTCTTTTTTACATAAATAGAAAACCTAAAACGTATTTCATTGTTACGCAGTATTGTTTGGTAAACGCATATCACACCTGGGGCCATCAAAATTGGTCAAAATATAATTAAATTGTAAACTAACTTGATAGTGAGTCATCCTAGCAAACTACGGTCTAAAATATTACACATATAGACCTAAAGGTTCATTGGAAGCAGTCATTTAAAGATTTTCACACATTTGACTTCTTTGAAACAGTAATCGGGTTTAAATAATTCCTTTACACTGAGTTGGCTGTCCGGCGAGCTACAGGCGAAATAGCATTAACATTGGTTTATTGTTCATTAAAAAGAAGTGGTTTAAAATATTTCACGCGTTTCGACTGAAAGTATCATATCTCTGGAACTGATATTAGTCAACAGAAGGCATTTGTAGCTAATAAATTTATCAGATTTCTTTTTCAAATTTTTTTTTTTTTTCTTTTTTCTTTTTTTTTTTTTTTTTAAGACAAAACAAAATATATTTGACACCGTTCAAAAGTACATGATTGCTTAGTACATGATTCTATAAAGTTTTAAACATTTTTGTAAATTTATCAGATTTTATAGTCTTTTAACTATCATGCTACTTTGAAAAATACTTACCCAGCCCCGGGCCCGGAGCGACGAGACGACAGATATCGTCCTTTCGTATAATTAAAATGTCACCTTATTGGCACTACGTGCCAGGTGAGCTAATAACGGCGTAGTTTCAAAAGCGCTGAAAACCATTATTGTTAACAAAGCTTCATCGAAAATGTATTTCTGATTTGACGACTTTTCTACTTCATTTACCTGAGTTAGAATATATGTATTACATGTACATAGTTATGGTTCATTTAGAAACACGGGAAATGCGGACATAAATTCCAATATATAGAAAGATAAGAAAATAAGACTAGACATAAAACTAGTTACTCATGTACCATACAAATTTACGAACGTGTGAAAAGCTATAAACTTACGTGAAATCAACTGGAAGAGAGTTACAAACACCAGCCACACTGTTTGGGCCGCCATTTTGTTTGTTTATGAAAGGACCAAGCAACGCGAACTGTCGTCATTTACTCGGGAGAGTTAGCCAAAATCCTTTTATTAAACAAACGTCACTCGGCTCATACTTTACAATAGCAAGGTATCTAAAGCCGAAACTATGTGGCATGTACATATATATATTCAGTCAATGTAAGTGTAGGTTAGGGCATACAGCGTACACTCACTGACACACAAGTTTCGTTATAATAAAGACGGGTTAAGTTATTTTTAAACTATGTTTGAAAAGTCGATAGAAATTTGAGTATATTTGTGTGTAATATTTTAAGTACTATCATTTTCTATCAAGTTACATACATCTTGGTCACGGTCGACACAATCATGCTTTTACAGCTTATTTACCACGTACGGTAGGCATTAAATCTTTTAAACTGTGTTCAATCCTTAAAAAATATAGCGGTATGCATAAAGGTTCATAAAGAGGTTTGCATTTTCATTGAACATTAGATTTAACGAGAAGCTTGGTACTGCTTCGTAGAGATTTGTGTCACATATAGCAAATCTTTCAATAAATTATTTTAATGTGTTTCATTGTCTGTAATTACATATGTAACAGGAGAGAGAGAGAGATAAATGCAACTGCCAGACCGGAGTTCGAACCCGCTACCCTCCGAACTTAAGACGGACACTCTACAAATTGAGCTTCCTGCAGATGGTCGCCGACGATCGAACCAGTCCAGTTCCGCTGCATTCCTCTCTCATTTTTCCAAGTCTTCGGCCCCGAAGACATCACTTTTTACAACTCATGTTCGGATATTTCCTTACAAAGCATTCATCCAGTGCTTGCCACAAGAGTTGGCAAGCTCGCCAATTTTGTAACAGCAGAAACTGAGATTGCAGTGGCCAGACCGGGGTTCGAACCCGGGCCCCTACGAACTCTAGACGGACGCTTTTACCAATTGAGCTACCTGGTCGCCGACGATCGACCCAGTCAAGTTCCGTTACATATGAATCAGAGACGTTTCTCTTTTTACTTATTTATTGATATACATTATATATTTTAACCTTCCAAGCGTGGAAAGGGAATGTGGAGGCTTTTCGAAATTAACTCATACGATGGTCTTCATTTAAGATTCTTCAATTATTTCCTTAGAGACTCATAATTAGTGTACATATCTGTGAAATTAGAATTAGTAACGGCATCATTGAATGATGCGTTTTTTTAAATTTTAAAACTGTTTATTTTCGGTAATATTTACACGTGTACTATCTATAAAGCATTTTCTTTACTTTCTTTAACTAATTTACACCGTTAGAAATGATTGGTTACATCTTATGAAGACTTTTGATTAATACCGAGTTGAAAGACTTCATAAAATTCGCACAAATTAAACTGACGGAGACCGCGAGATATACATGTATATCCTGGCCTTGTGTCTGTCATTGGCAAATACAGACGGAATTGTTTGAACGGAATAAAAGTTACCTTTACTGCAAACGGAGCTTGTCCTGTGTGTAAACAAATTTTGTATGAGGGATATTTTAATTCAAAACAACATGAAAGTGCAGTTTATTCTGAGGAAACGCCATTGGTTCAAATTAGCAAAGGTAGGAGACGAGAGACCGAACCAAAGCGCACAGTAGTATTATTATGTTTGTCGAAGCACAGAGACTCGCCATCAAAACAGTTGCCAAGCAACTACCAGAAGCTGCAAAACATTTCAAATATTTAGTCTTGAATTATCTCCCTTTGACTTAGATGAATATTTTAATCAAAGTTCAAGTTAATACAAAACCAAAATCAAAAAATAACAAAATAATATTTATTGACAAAATTATTTTTCTCCATGTGCACAAATATAACAAAAAAAATAACAAATTGCATTATTGCAAAATGAAACCTCGACATTCATAATGTAACACGTACACGTGTACCCTATTTCGGCACGACAGTCAGAGTCTTAAATAAGGGACAGTATACGTCCCTGCTTAAATGAACGAGATTCCTGATTATTCTGTTGTATAACACCAGCAGTGTTAAAGTTAGAATATCACTGAATTTTCGTCATAATCATATACCTGACGAAAGTAATACTTTCAGATATCTAATCCACGCAAACTTCACTACCGATTGACACTTTTGTAGAAATTGCAATCATCGTAGATGTCCACGATAGTTTGGTTTCCCAAGCATTCTATACAATAATTCACCTTACATGTATTGTTTAAATTCATATAGTTGATTTGTGCGAAAAGAATGGTCTCGTCCCTCGTGATTTTTTACGCTTTTTAATTAATATTTTATTATCATTTTTTTTCTTGGACATTGATTTTCCTTTGCAATGCTCAAAAACCTAATAAAAGAAACGAGCACTTCCATATGTGATTGTTGTTATACAGCTTAAATGTATATAGAAAGGAGAAAGACATTTGTGGAGTTCCGTCGGCACCTTCCAGTGTTTACGGAAAGTGCCGACGGTTCCCGATTGATGATTAACCTAAAATCTGTATAACGAGCCCGCGTTCTAGAAGTTGGTGATGTGTGTCGTGGTGCTCCAGTAGGCAATGGGGTTAGAGACAGTAGGGCCGGATGGAGTCAGAAGTTCTTTCTAGAGATATGTGTCCTCGCCGATTCATGTAGACAAGAAACGCGGGTCGAAAGTTGAACATATTTATGCCCTCCGCGTTCCAGTAGGCTGGCCGGTGATAGTCTTTGGCGGAAGATGTTAATGAGTTTTTGGCGTTCTAGTAGACTGGTTGAGAGTGGGAAGGCGAAATGCAGGCTGGCGAGAGCTAAAGTTGATGTGTGCAAGGCGCCCTAGTACGCAGGTGGTGGATGAGATGGAGCGCTGTAGGCTGGAGGGGGCGGAAGGGCATTCTGTGGAGGATGAGCTGCCTGGCCATACGGGTATGAATGGCCATACGGTTGTGGTTGAGCATACGCCGGCTGACCATACGGCGGAGGCTGTACCTGGTTTACGGTCGCTACAAAAAATACAGAAAAGAAAGATTTATCACGTTTAAAAAAATGAAGCGGAGACACCAGATGTGTTTTATCAGACCAGAGAGTCTCTGAGGCTTGAAATCATAACAGCCCTTCCCCCATTAATATAATCCCATACTTTACTTTTGCCAAAATTATTTTTTATATCTACGAAGAATGGAATTATATGAAAATAATATATAAATGAAGAAGAAGAAAAATCAAATAGCACTGCATCAAAGACTGAGGGTGTGATCTATAAAAAGAAGCATTGTCTGTGATACAAACTTACCGACAGTCACCGTGTTGGTATTATTTGGATGGACAATTGCTCCCCGGCTCCGGTTCTTTTTTATGAGACACAAGAAGATAACCACACCGAGAAATCCGACCAACAGCATGGCTCCGAATACGTACCCGACGATTTGACCAGTATTTGTGCTAAAAAAAGCAATCATTTTCTGTCACAGCAATAATTGTTTTGTTAATTTGCTTGAGCTTTTAATTATTTATCTATTTACACGGTTATAATCAATTATGCAGATTGTGACGGTTATGAATGGTAAGATTGGACTTGATTGATGGGAAATAAAGGTCGAGCTTGCTGTCAGAATCTTAAAAAAACAATGTATTTTTTCTGAGCATGGCTACTTTAACCAAAGAAAACACTTCATCAATTTAACTTTACTTGAAAGGAACTTATAAATGCGGCCGCTGTTAACGTTCAACTAAGTGACATAAGGGAGAGAACTCCAACACACTATATCGCTTGTCACTCTAACACATTACAAGACTTACACACACAAACAAAGTCCAGACTACTTTATCAATCAGGGTTGTTCGATAGCAAAACTCATCACAAATATATAACCATTTTCGAAACACTCGGATTTTTATTATAAAATAAACCCCACTTATTGTCACAAACAAATACTATTGAAACCGAAGTTCGACTTAATTAAATTGGAAGATTCATTTGAAACATGTTTTATTAGCACTATAATTATCACAGCATGACGTCATCACAGATTAGGGTTCACCTGCGACTTCTTCCTTGTGACTTTGAACTTTGCAGCTCAACATTAACATATTGCACCAAGTAATCTGCAGCGCCTTTATATCTAAATTGTAGTAATGGAAAACCGGTGGTAGAAATTGAGAAAAACTACTTTAACTTGAATTTGGTTTATTGACGGTGATTTTTATTTACAATGTGTATTTGGATTAATTCCATGATACCACGTGGTTCATTTAAAAAAGAATACTTACTTATCACAACAGAGTCGGTTGTAATAATATCCACAGCATCCCGTACTACAGTAATAGTGGGAGGTGAAGTACGTGTAATAGGAACCATAATAACAAATTTCCGCCTTGGTTACTGTAAATAAAACCGAGATTATATTGTAATGGTAGTCATAGTAACAAACATCTACCTTGGTTACTGAAAACAAAACGGAAAAAATAGTGAAATGGTAGTCAAATTTATAAACATTCGCCTTGATTACTGTAAATACAACGAAGATTATAGTGTAATAGTAGTCATAGTAACAAACATCTACCTTGGTTATTGAAAACAAAACGGGGATTCTAGTATGATGGTTGTTATAGTAACAAACATTCGCCTTGGTTACTGTAAATACAACGGAGAATATATTGTAATGGTAGTCATAGTAACAAACATCTACCTTGGTTACTGAAAACAAAACGGGGATTCTAGTATGATGGTTGTCATAGTAACAAACATTCGCCTTGGTTACTGTAAATACAACGGAGAATATATTGTAATGGTAGTCACAGTAACAAACGTCCGCCTTGGTTACTGTAAACAAAACGGAGATTATAGTGGTATGGTATTCATAGGTACAAACGTCCGCCTTGGTTACTGAAAACAAAACGGAAAATGTTATTGTTATGGTAGACATAGTAACAAACGTCCGCCGTGGTAACTGAAAACAACACGGAAAATGTTATTGTTATGCATGGTAGTCATAGTAACAAACGTCCGCCTTGGCTACTGTACACAAAACGGAGATTACAGTTGTATGATATTCATAGTTACAAGCATCCATATTGGTTAAAAACAGGTCAAATGATTATATTATCTCACAGGAGGTGTACCAAATATAGTCTTTTTAGCAGTTTCAACAAAATGATATTTGATGTATCTACATGTATACACGAACCCTTTAATTGGAAAGAAGAATGATTACACATGTTTCATGAAATCAAGTCAACTTGATATATCGCCATCCTCGCTTAACGTCAATTGATGAAAAATAGAATGTGGCGGTATATCGAAGTATCATTTTTGTGCGGTAAATTCATATTGAAATTAACTAAAAATTGTTCCTATTACATCTCACATTTACGGACTCCTCCGAAACTTGTTTCATTAATACAGTTGGAAATTGTTCGAGATCCCGGCACTTTCTATTTGTTTAAACGTGGCTTTTTTCTTAGTATAACTAAATAAAATACTCATTTCCTCATAATTAATAGCAGATTTGATAATGCTAGAAACCCTTACTTTTCAATGTGTTTTTAGTATTGTAATGTTTCAACTAGTTAAGGAGAAAACATAAATGTCACGCATGGATCTATAAATTCTGAGTAGATACGTGAAAAGCACAGGGGCAAGGCACAGACCAGCCCCTCACCCTCTCTGCTTATACATAAAGTGTCAATGACACTCTATGAGCATATAGGGGGTGGGGCTTGGTCTGTGCCTTGTTCGTGTGGTGAAAAGTACAATGAATTAGTAAATACTGCTAAAATCAGTTTATGACACCGACTGCTAGCAATGTATAAAAAGATTTGCCTGAATAGATTTATGTCGTGTGTCAAGGCAAATTTAACATTCAAATACAAATTGATTATGTTTTATATAGCATCCAAGCGTGTGTATGATGTGATATATGAAATGATTTCTTTACTTTTATTTCGCCTTCAAATATCATCATAACAGACTGTAACCTAATATAAACAGTGGTACAATGTTTATTTTAGAGGTTCAGGTAGAGCCGACTTACAAATACAAGGGTTTTCAGCTTTTACCTTGCTTTAACATACACATGTACATACAGATTCGGATACGATTTACATTTCCATACCCCGATAAAATAGCATCAATGTTGAAAGATTTGTCTTTATCAGCTATCTTTTTTGTGTATGAACATCACAGCTATATATACCCGTAGCAAATTGACAACCTAACATTGTCCACACTGTTGGAATTACTTCTTTGCCCCACACAGCTATATACATATATATATATATATATTAGATGCTGTTTTTAAGAAAAGTGTCGTACTTATTACGCTGCAAAGTCAAAATTTGCTTATAATTCTCCAGTATAAATCTTAATGTCAACATAAAATTCTATAACAATAAAGGAAGACGATGATTTTTAAAAATATTATACTAAAGAGTACGTTATACATTTATATAAATATATACGGTACATGTATTACATATGTATTTACACATGAACATGTGCCCTCGGGAACTGGTTGAATGATTCAATTTCTTATTACAGGAACACTTTATATGTACAGGCATATATACATAATATTCAGTAACACATATATAGATGGCAATTCTCCGTATTTATAAAATGTATGAATTGACCCTTTGAAACCCCTTTCAGACACATATAGAGATGGCAATTCTCCGTATTTATAATATGTATAAATTGACCTTTTGAAACCCCTTACAGACACATATATAGATGGCAATTCTCCGTATTTATAATATGTATGAATTGACCCTTTGAAACCCCTTACAGACACATATAGAGATGGCAATTCTCCGTATTTATAATATGTATAAATTGACCTTTTGAAACCATTTACCCCTTGCTTTGTAAATATAGAAGAATCTGGGATAATTTAAGAAAAACTCACCAGTAATAAGTTTGAAGAGAACAGTCGCCAGAAAGCAATATGTTCGAGACGCCATCTTGTTTGTTTGGACAATGTCCAAACAACGCTAATGACCACACTCGTGCGTTAAATTAGGTCGAGCTAGATTTAAATGGCTCTACCTGTATTTTAATGTGTGTCCGTGCATGTGGCCGTAATTCCACAATGTACATATCCTAAAGTGGACATCTACCTCGTGGCTCGTATACCTGGCTCGGACAACAATAGGTAGACGGTTTTATCCCAATATAAGCTGATTATCCGAACACGATCTGTCCAATATGTTTTTAAGTTCGATGATCTGTTAACTGTTTTCTCTTGAAACTAGTCCAGAAAATATAAAGAACTGTTAAAAATAATGGGGCTTATTTATTTAGAATTTCAGAGAAATTTCAGTGATCAGTTGAAGTTGACGGTATCTATACAAAATCAATCGTCATTTTAAAAACGTTTTCAAAGTATTTAATTAGAATGACCATAGCCATGTAAACCATTATAATAATGGAATAATGAATATATTTAAGGTATCTTATACTACAGTAACGAGGTTCTGCAGAGTGATTGTATTAGTGAATCATTCCCATTTTTTAATGAATAAATTATGAACATTTAAGACCACAAAAACAGAATTTTACAAAAAAAATCATTTTAAAAAAGTAACCGACATCGCAAATTAAACCTGTATTAAAATGTCGCCTATGTTTGAAAAAGACAAATAAAATAAATTGTTGGTACTACGAATTCATCTTTAAATCATACAAACAACATTTTAAAAATGTATATAAATTACAATATCAACCCTTCGAGCATCAAGCCCTACGTACTCCCATCCTCGAGGATAATGCTAAATAACTCGTGCAGAATTATCACTCTATATAAACATTTCTTATCTTTATATATTTTCCAACGGAACTAAAAGAAACTTTATCGAATTGATTATAATCTTCTTCTTTGACATGAATTATAATAAATGATTTATTTCCCCTGGTAAGAGTGAGATATGGAGGTTTATTTCCCCAGAAAATCACAATTCCTCTGGGCTTCAAACTTCAATAAGATGAACAGGTTCTTCTAGACAGGGCCATTTTACAAGTAGAAATCTGATACTGTAACTGTTTGTATTATATCGATATGAACCGCCTTGACATTTTTGAAAAGAAATATTCCAAGACGTAAGTTCGATCATCCACTGATAGTCTTTAGTGATAGCCCCAACTATCAGACAGTATTAAAACGTAACCCGTAAAGACAATATAAACACGGTAGTTTAGTGGTGTGACGCCGGGGTCGTGACCGAATGGTTGCGGATTCGAGTCACGTCACGGCACTGTGTTGTATCTTTGAGTAAGATACTTTACTCCGCTTGTTCCAGTCTACTCAGCTGTAAATGAGTACGTGGTTGGGCAGTGCTAGAATTGTTGAATGCTAGCTGTGAGCGCCTAAATGGTAGCTGCGGCTGTATGCTCCCCAGGGAGTTGAGAAAGATATTGGCTGGTTGCAAAGGCCCTAAAACCACGGATAATAATTTGTGAACCGCTTTGAGACGACCAACGAACTAGGTTGTGATAAAGCGGTATATAAGAACCTCGAATTATTATTAATTATTATTATTATAATGTAATAATTTAAATATAAACAAAGAAAAGAACATACTCTAAAGTTGAACACATAAAGCTCGTATATCTAGTATTTTTCTCATACACCAGCATGTAGATGTTGATATGAAAATGAAAATGCATTTCATTTTATATTTGAATGCCCACTCTATAACAACATTAGAATGCATTTAGTAATAGAAATTTCTCAATTTGGTATAACTGATAATCATGATCATTTTAATCTAAAAACTCTAATAAATGGGTGCTTAATGTGGAGTACTGATATCAACATATCCATTTTATAAAGTATATCTGACTATATTTGTCAAACTAATAGACTTGATATGTAGTCTCACTCACAGCTAAACCTTACATTGAAAGTGATGCTATTATGTATAGTGTCATGATCACTCTGCTAATAAGTATTGAAACTGGTGTATATACATTTTGTATATCTATCATCTAACAACATCTCTGGTATTCGGCTTGACTGGATGGAATTTATGAATGTACTATTCTATAACCTGTTCTAACTATTTCATAGTTACATGAATATTCTAAAGTGCTTTGTTAGATAAATTTTAAAGGATCAACTCCAATAATAGATAGTAATAACTACATTTTCCTACATGAATCCATATCATATTCTGAAATTTTACAAAATGTTTATTTCTTGGTAACTTATCCTATATATCCAGTGGCTGGATATAGCCAATGTGTTTATACACAGGGACTTTTGGGCCTGTGTCCCTTGGATTATACATGATTTATTTAATTGTTAATATCCAAAACATAAACAGAAAATGATTGAATAAAAGTTGAAAAATATTCATTTCACAAGCTAAATTGGAGTTATCTCCCCTGCACTTTTTAATTGGATTGTTATGACAGAATATATGCAGACTTAAAAAGGCCTAGCTGATGTCCAATCCAATTGCCATATATAAAGTCAATAAATCTGTTGAAACTGAGACGACCTACGAACTAGGTTGTGATAAAGCGGTATATAAGAACCTCGAATTGTTATTAATTATTATTATTATAATGTAATAATTTAAATATAAACAAAGAAAAGAATATACTGGTGTTTTTTTTTAATAAATCTTATCTTATTTTCGCAAAATTATCTACTCTAAAGTTGAACACATATAGCTCGTATATCTAGTATTTTTCTGTTCCACACTCGGCCACCAATAGTGGACAAATGGACAGGTGAGCGCTAGTATCATTATACAATGTGAAACTTATATTAGATGATATATTTTGAAGTGTGACGTTTGCTAATGAAGTTAAGTCACTAAAATTCCTTCTGTTCTAATATTTATACCAATGAGGTAGTGTAAATAGCAAATAAAAGACGATTGACCACTGCCGCCGAACTAGCTGCATTAAAGAATGTTGTATTATATAGGATCTTACATGAGTTTCCATTTCATATGAGATCTATGAAATGAGTAAGATTTTTTTCAATTTAGCGAGCCTAAATATATCATATTCAGCCAAATCATCACATAAATAAGATTTGTGGCATTTATTCGTGTAAAAAGACAATTTCATGCAACCTTGTGGAAATGAACAAGCCATCATTTTGACTCCAGTGCGTAAGTCTGTGACGTCATGTACTTGTCCTAGGCGTGACGTACTAATTGAAACTTACAGAAAAAAAACAAGCACATGGCTGATAGGTCATATTACATGGGTAAATACGCAAAACAAAATTTGACATGGGTATATTCATAGAATAACACAGTACATTATGTGAAAATGTACTGTGCATCTGTACATGTCATCATTGTGTCTTAGACGTCACTTGGTACGATTTCCTGAGCATGCGAATAATTCAGCGGCGGGCAGGTTATAAGCTACAATTCTGTAGGTCTAATCGTTTCTTTTTAAATAAGACAAACATATACAGTACATGCATGTCGTCATGGTTATCTTGGTGGTCAACACTCGCTAGGTCCTGAGTACTGCATGGTGCACATTTGCCATTTCGTCAGTGTCAACACATTGTATGCTGACGTTTTTTTCTTTTTTCCCCCATATATATGTACATGTAGACTCCTGCCACAACGACTACTGTCTTCTATCTGGTGAATATGACGACAATTTGCCGCAGACGGTGTGGACCCTTGCATTGTCTTCCTTAATAATGATTTCTGCTGTCACAGTAAAATTGAAGCAGCTTGTAACCACGTGTCCTTAATATTGTCTTCTATCGCCATGGAAAATATGTTTCTCTTGTATGGAACAGGAACTAATCTTTGTTTCTCTGAGATTTATTATGTTTCACGAGGGCTTTGGTCGCCCTATCACAATGACAATAAAACACCAATATATCGTAAAAGAAAATAATGCAATATTGAAATTGGTCAGGCTTACGCGCCATTTTTGTGATCTGCTTCAGTCACCCGGAACTCAGATGTGATGTCTCTTACGTGTTTAGAGAGAACCCGAATGAGGGAAAAATCGAGCGCGTAATACCAACACGAAGTAATATTTCTCCGAAATGAGATATAACAAATCCAATCAGATAAGCTGTTATATATGAGGTATAATGATATTGATTGTGACTACGTAGACTCTTCCCGTTCTTTGTCTTCGTGTAGACAATACGGTGGTGGGTCGTAACTAGGAATGCTCTCGTCATCCTCTTGTATAGGGGGGTAGTAGTCATTGGAGTGAGGATGTCCCGCGGACGGCGATACTTCGCTCTCTGTTCTTGACACACCTGTTACAATGTAAGTAAAGTACATTTTATCTTTATTTGATGACATCATGCATGTTATACGACGAGGAAGGTCAAATACAAAACAATCGGGAACCTTCGGCACTTTCGTTTTTTTTCTCTCATTTACGGAAAGTGCCGACGGTTCCCGATTGACCTACAATAGTTAATTACATTGGTATACACGTATCAAATGTATCAAGTTACATTTTCAAGACACCCCTGATAACCCTTAACTGCCTCATCCGAGTTATCATTTAATTAAAAATTAGCTAGTTCTACTCCACATTTAATTAAGGGTTTTTTCATACATGCCCCTCTGTTTCAACAGTACTTTACAGGGGCGGATCCAGGATTTTTACTGGGGTGTCACCATTCCAGATTTACAGTTATTTTGCTACGTATTAGACAAATAGGATTTCTAATGTTTGGGTCCCTAGCATCACGGATGAGTCCTAGAAGACCGAAACAGCTGTATGATACAGTGTGATTCATTTCCGGTTTACTGTTTCTCTTACCAAATTTTACGTTCATCTTTAAAACATCAGTGTTCGAAGGTCAACGCGTTGAATAAACTTACATTCTAAACTGCTCTCGAACTCGGACGGGAGGGTGATCCGTCGTATTGTAGTTTTCGTAGATTTATAACAACAGCATATGATGATAACAGAGATTGATATCATCAATGTAGTCCCACATATTATTATACCGACAACAGTCGCAGTTATACTGAAAAAGACACAAACATTTATATACATAATTAATAAATATGACTCTGTCGACTTATATAACTTACGGTTTATCACATAATCATAATTAGTGACAGCCCCCACTTTGTTCGCCGGTATAGGGTGATTAGACTGTTGTAAACTGAGATTGAGTTAAATTGATATTTGCTAAAATATAATCGCGATTTATCTATCCAAATCTTAACAAAAGTTGTTGGTATATCTCCGTTCTAATTTCCATTTGTTCACAAACGTATTTTTTGGTCGCGGATGCTGAATATAGATACGTTGTTTGCCATGAAACGGACGCGTCAGTGACGTCATTACAAGCCATATCACCCCTGTGATGTGGCATTCGCTAAAGTATCATTCCTTTGAAACAGAGAAGATATCGTCAGTTTTTTTATTAATTAATTCATACTTTCTTTAATCGGAATTCTCCCGGGGTAGTTAGTGCCTCGCGAAGTAATATTTAATAATTGTATACATGTATATGTTTTGTTGACAGTTATGGTTCCGCCCACTTCTCCATCAACATGTAAATGTACATTGCATACTGTCCCAGGGAATCTCAAAATAGTAATATATTTTTTACTATGATTGACAAACACTTTCCTGATCATCGATTGATGAGCACATGAGAGATATATTACGCCCTCACACCAAACCCCTATCCCCTTTTCCACTGTTATACACCACCACATCACAAAATTCTTTGATGTCCTTAAATGGACAATAGTAAATAATAAATATGCACCCATCCCACTGTGAATAGCTGCCGTTAACATTCATGAATTATTATGGTATAGTTCAGTGCCGGATCCAGAGAACTGTTCATGAAGCCCCCCAAAAAAACCTCTGTACCGCCACTGTAGTTCCTTCTCATTGTAATTGTAGTAACCACCGTTATACGTCATAGCTTTGTCTCCCCTGCGCCTTAGTAATTTCTCTGTCAGCCTGTAACAGCAATCTCTAACAAGAGTTGTCGCTCCTTAGGGTGTCAGACGTTTCGCCCCAAACCAGTTCGCCCCAAATTTGATTCATATCGCCCCAACCATTTCGCCCCCCCAAAAAACATAACGCCCCAAATAGTTCGCCCCAAAAACATAACACCCCAAATAGTTTCGCCCCAAAACATATAACGCCTCCTTCCTAAAAAAAGGAGCTTGCTTATTTTCCCATTATTATGTGATTCTTAAGTAAAAAAAAATTGACACGATTGTTCTAATACATATTATAATCAATTTTATGTTGGATGAACTTGAGAACTTTTTTGTTGTTGGTATTGATGCTAAGCGTCTAAGAAAGGCTAATGTCACTCGTGTACAGTGATTTTGTTTACAAACAGAAACTAATTAAAGTAGGCTTAAACGTTTGGAATTACATATCCTTATTCCAATCCCTGCTAATTAGGAACTTGAAACAAATACAAATAATTGCGGAAAAAAACCCATCTATACAAGTTGAAATATTGACAGGTTACCGAGAAAAATTAAGTACATGTATATATTATATACATAATGAAGCGTACTTACGAGGCACAGCACGATCTGTCCTGTAGTGTTCCACAGCAATCTGTCGTACAGAATATTGTTCCCTCCAATTTATTACTGGCCTGGTCTGTATAGCTGTAGAAGCAGTACTCCTCTGATCGTACCTCTGCTCAAAGTAATAAGATAATCAGTATAGATACAGTACTGCTCTGATCGTACCTCTGCTCAAAGTAATAAGATAATCAGTATACATACAGTACTGCTCTGATCGTAACTCTGCTCAAAGTAACAAGATAATCAGTATAGAAACAGTACTGCTCTGATCGTACCTCTGCTCAAAGTAATACGATAATCAGTATAGAAACAGTACTGCTCTGATCGTACCTCTGCTCAAAGTTATACGATAATCAGTATAGATACATTACTGTTCGGATCGTACCTCTGCTCAAAGTAATACGATAATCAGTATAGAAACAGTACTGCTCTAATCGTACCTCTGCTCAAAGTAATAAGATAATCAGTATAGATACAGTACTGCTCGGATCGTACCTCTGCTGAAAGTAATAAAATAATCAGTATAAATACAGTACTGCTATGATCGTACCGCTGCTCAAAGTAATAAGATAATCAGTATAAAAACAGTACTACTCTGATCGTAACTCTTCTCAAAGTAACAAGATAATCAGTATAGAAACAGTACTGCTCTGATCGTACCTCTGCTCAAAGTAACACAATAATCAGTATAGATACATTACTGCTCAGATCGTTCCTCCGCTCAAAGTATTACGATAATCAGTATAGATACAGTACTGCTCTGATCGTACCTCTGCTCAAAGTAATAAGATAATATGTAAATATGCAGTACAATTTAAAGTATGCTACAACAAAGGTGCAATACCAATCATCCAAGTGTAAGATGCAGTGTAATAAGATAGGGATTGAACTGTATTTTTTTCAATTTCATGCTAGTATGAACACAAATCGGTTACATACATATTCCATGAAGCCCGTTCGTGGTAAATATGTATGTATTTCTACACGTACGTGTGGCAATACTTACCAAAATATGATTTATTATTATCGCAAATTGTGTCTCGATCAAAAATAATTGCATTATAAATTCGTCTGTTTTGCGGTTGGGCACTACAACCCGGGCGTCTGTATACTTTAGATTGTCGTCGCCATTGACCCATACTAGGTCTCGATTGTGTAAGATTTGTCAGCTTCATATCACATTAAATATTAAATGTAGCCCTCTGTATTTCTTATTGTAATTCCTTTATTCATTCATCGTGTCGATGACAAACTTAACAAATAATTAGAGTATGCAAATTGCCGAGTTATTTTTAGTGGAGACTTGTACATTTTTGTTATACATTTTTCTAATACGCATGGATATGTCCGTGGTTTTGGATGTCTCGAAAAAATCTCCTTAAATGTCAAAACACGTACTCGTAAGTTTACTATCAGAACTATGTATTTACAAATGTATCATATTTAGACAAATAATATAACACTCAACTGACAGCGTTTGAAGCACACGTACCTGAGAGGAGCAGATAGCCGGTCATAGCCAGAAACAACATCGCCATGTTGGAACTTCCTGTTTTTGAAAAAAATGGGGCCCTACAACTGGGATCGATTATTATAAAAAAAAAATAACTCTATTTGAAATCCACTTCGGTATGATGTTTGGAAAATTAAAATATTTTTAATATAATTTTTTACATGAAAGAATAAATCAAAGTGTAAACGTCATATTTATTTAAAATAGATTCAATAAATATTATTTTCATAATGAGGTATGAACGATAAACATTTGGATATAGTTCAAAATTGTGTTTAGGTTCCTTCTACATGTGTACATCAATGCAATACCTTGTATTTATCAGATACCTGCTTCTACCGAGGATTTCTTTGTTGTGGTTATTATCTAGACTCGTTGGGGTCTATATGACATATATACGTGCCGGGCCGTTCCAACTCATTGCGTGTCAATAGGTGTGCGTTCTAGCACGTCATCAAACGTGGAGCATGTTGGGAGATTTGTGTTGATAAACACAGTTCTTTAAAGTTACGTTAGCTTAGTGGTATATTTGGAAAATAAAAAACTCAAATAAAATATAAAAACAGATTATTAAAAATGTATCGTTAAATAAAATCACTAGAGCTCAAACTTAATAAAGTAATATAAGAGGATTTCAAATGAAAATAGAAAATCTATACTATTGATTTATTTTTTTGAAACTTTGAGTCTTTCTGAATAAGCTAATCATGTTTAACCAATTTGATTCCATTGTAAAACTTAAAATATGATTACAGATAAAAATAAACTGTTTACACGTGTTTCCGGATCTATTTTTCGATTTGGCACATTTACAACGTAGTTCTCTATAATGTATGCTTGATTTGAATGTATAATATATTCTTGATTAATAATCGATTCGATTGATTTTCTGTCAAATCTATTGAATTTAATAAATACTGCCGTGATATAACACACTGATTTAGTCATAAAGAGGTACTGTTTTAAAAATTAATCTTAAGTTGCAAGTAAGTTAAATATGTAAATATCCCTCCCTCCGGGATCCAGTACAAGGCTATTATTTGTTACGGTAACCTTGTTCAAGAACGATAGCATTTAGGTCGGAAGCAAGGATTCAGGCACCTGTGGCAGAGAACCTGAATTTCAAGCTTATAATAGGACTCAAAAGAAAAACAGTGGTTAATTTCCTGAATTTCCCGTTGAATAAGACAAATTTACGGAATTTTGTTTCCACACCCATTTGATAGGTATACACAATTATTAATAGTCTGATACTGTGGTTAAATAATAAACTCCGCTTTAGTCTGTATAAAACACACTAACGTTTGATCGTTTGTTTGTGGTTTAACGTCTTTGCAACAGCCAGATGCACATGAGGACGGGTGCCTGAAACGGATGGTAGATAGAAAAGAACGACGACAGGAAAGATAGGAAACGAAAAAAACAACCCAAACCAAACAACCAATCGGTACAGTCAGTTAAGTTTTATATAATTTATGGGTGATTGCATAAGACATTGAAAACAATACTGATAAATCAATTTGATTGACATATATATTTCTTGTCTGACCTTAGTACAAAAATATATACAAAATGTACTTGCCGGGGGGTTAAGTCAGTGATCAGTGCTGAGCTCTGACTTTAATATGTTAATAAGTTCCTTTCCTGACTACTTATTTGTACGATTTGTAATGCGGGAATTTCAATACTTTTGATACTTGTAAATATCAGGGCCCACTTGTATAAAACATCTCAACTCTTGAGATTTCCTCAAGTCTAAGATGTCCCATAGACAATACATTGCTTGAGATTTTTTTTATACAAGTGGGCCCAGTTGTTTAAAACATTAAATATCGAAATATCAGAAATCACATTTATTTTGAAAAATATAATATTTGAAGTTTTTTTCGGGAAGTAAGAGCTTAACAAAGTACTCTAAATAATTAATTCATGGTGGTTTCATAAGGTGACTCGATGCTATCGTAAAATCACCATTATCAATTAAATTGGAAACTCCTTAAAATTACATGTAATTTGTTTTAAGTTGTCTCTCTTTCGTTGTTTTTAAAAATCAATATTAGGATCAATTCATCCTCATATACAAGGGGTCTTCCCACTCTGATTCTCAATCGCATATGCAATACAAGAACATATCTTAAACGAAAGTGTCATTTCCTTCCTCCTCGTCTTCTGGCTCGTCCTTTGCCTCCACGCTAAAGAGTTCGCTTTGTTTGTAAAGTAAAGAGTAAAGATAATCAACCAATCCACTGATCTGATAGTATTCTGCTTCGGTAAGCAGTTCCCGCCATAAGTTCTCGTTGCTAGGCAAAGTTCCGTCTTTAATTCCGCCGTCTCTCAAATAATTAAGAATGTACCGGAAGTGGGCACCGTCTCTGTCAATGAAGTAACTTCCGTCAGCCTCGGTTCGGAGTTGATGACGTCCGCTAAACATGGCTGCCAACATCGAGCCAGAATCTTTTTTCAGTGTTGCCAATGAGGTCGTGTACTGGACACCACCAATGTCGAGTTTTATCCGGCCTTCTTGTATCTCATTCATCTCTGTGATTCGCTGTAAAATAATATAATCAATATAATGAAAGATACAAAAAACAGCATATAAAGTGAGAAAAGTTGAACGGTTTTCCGGTTTTCGTATGAGTATGAGGCCGTGGTTTGAATCATGTAATGCTACTGAAACAATAGGAGATGTTTAAACAAGAGGTCTAGCAGGGTTGTATCGCTCACCTATTCCTTAACTAGACAGGAAGTTACTTGTTAACGTTGACCATTGCGTTTACCTTAGATTTCTTACTGACCCTAATGTTAAAGATAACCGCAGTAGGTAATCATAATCATTTTTATTTCACATTTCGTTTAAATTGACTTGGGGAACATGAGTAAAATGTCTCTGCCAGTCAAATGGACATCTGTCAGTGATATTGGGGTGGTCATTATAGACAGATGTCTGTGATACATAAGTTGCCACTTGAGACAGGTGTTTGTTATATTGGAGTGGTCATGGCAGACAGGCGTCTGTGAACAGAGGTTGCTATAATAAACAGGTATTTCAGTTTGTGAAATAGGGGTGGTCATTATAGGTAGGTGTTTTTGATACTTTTTTGGCCTTTATAAACATGTGTCTGTGATACAGAATGGCCTTTAAAGACAGGTTTCTGTATACAAAGTGACACATGTATTACCTGTCAGAGCCTTAAGCAATTGCCGTATGCTTACCTCTAACTCCTCATTAAAACGCTTCCTTTCGATATCAAATTTCTCTCTTTCCTTTAGATAATCGGTTTTTCTTCTCTGTTCAAGCTCTTCGAGTTCTTGTAATTTTTGGTCATGTTCGGAAGCTAACTCTATTTTTTTCATATCGTAATCTTTGGCCAGTGCTTGGCATGATGCCAATTCTACGTCCAGCGTCTGTTCTTTTTCCTCAAGTCTCCGTCTTGTGTCGTCAGAGAAGTTTTCGCAATGTGTTATCTCTCTTTCCCTCTGACGAAGTTGAGCGTCTCTTTGGTCAATAAACTCCTTCGCTCTTTGAACGAAGGCACTGAAGTTCATATGCAATCCATCAATTACACTTTTTCCGATGTGATCGATTTGATCATGAATGTCAATTTCCCACGTACTTGTGACGTCATCAAATATGTCCTGTTCGTAAAGTGGCCCTACAGAAGGGTCCTGACTCGGTTCGACTCCTTCGGGAGTCTGCCCCCAAATATCGTCACACCCACAAATCTCCATCGCGATTATCGGGCGAATGAAATCGGAATCAATGTCAAGGCATTTACCAATGGCTTTATCTCGACACGTAAGCGCTCTCCATTCCCCATCCGCATCCGGTTTTCCCCACAAGCGTGTCTTTTTGTCTGGCTCTACACCATACAAGGTACGTGCTTTCCATTCAACATGTCCAACTTTCTCCATTTTACTGAATTTCTCATTGTGGAAATCTTCCGGAGGAGAATTTGACAACATCAGTTTGAAAGCGTTGATGTTGTGTTCAATATCTGGTGATCTGTTATATCCATACACAACCAACTTGATTGGTTTGTGTCCGTCCGCTAGTCCGTACCACTGTATGAGCATGCGCCAAGCGTCTTCGTGTACTACGTCAACGGTATGTGCGTAGTCCCGTCTGGTGATAATTGGTCCTGGATAGGACCTCTGATGATAGTACTTCCGGTTACTCGGCACACCAAGATACCGTTTTAACTGTTCAAGCCATTCTGCTACGATAACGTACCAGAAGTCGCCCTCTTCTGCCCGTTTAAGAAATATTTGTTCCAAAATAGCCCTTTGGGTCATTAAATCGGTACTGCTTGAAACTGGAGGTGGCTGTGAGGTGGCCATTTTAGATTTCTTTTCCCCTGTGTTATTTCTGTAAACTGCCGTACCGCCCTGTGAGGAACTCCCGGCACTGTGGCTACTGCCAAGCCCGTTAGACGTACAGCTAATGGCGCTGGAACTAGCGCTCAGCTGAAGTGAAGATTCAGGCATTCCAAAATTCTGAAAATAGTAAGGGTAATTTGATATACTAACTACAAAATCATGTATCTGTACACGCTCCTACTCTCTCGGTAAACTTTGTTGCTAATGACTCACACTGGCCGTATGGCCTCCTTTGGTTTAAAACTATCTCTTTTATTTCTTGGCAAAACTACAATATCTTTAACATACATACGCAGTGGTCTATTGCATGCCCCAGGCCAGTGGGTTATAGTAATGATGCGCTGAGATCTTGGTAAACCCTGGAAATGTTATTTTTATCTAGAATACACTTAAAACTCGCATGCAGACAGCGTTCGTTAGCACAAAAACATGTTTATTTATATATTCATGCGCGTTCGTAGTCTTATCAAGTATTGCATGTTAAACAAAGATAAGAGGTACAGGGAATCTTTAGATGAGCTAAAACACATGGTGTTATGTCTGCGTCGTCTTCCTGACTGATACGTTTTCTAATTATATCACGAAATCTTAATGATATTACAGAAATATTGCAGGTAAAATAATTCGGTAATCAATATATGTTATCTTTATTTTTAAGTATGGATATTGTAAACATCATTTGCGACTGTCTACCGGAAATTGGCCTTATGCCATGTGCGTTTGTTTACAAAACAAAGAGGATGGCTGACGGTTCAGCCTAGTGTAGAGTATATATATATATATGTAACGGTAGTTTTTCATTCATACAAAGCATTGTCATCTTTTGACGGGTTAACATTTATTTCGCATTTGTTAATTTTTATAGGTAAATAAGAAATATAATTAGAATATATATATATACGAAAACAAATGTTTTAGTTCAGAGAACAATAATCGTACACTGAATTAATACGATGATTTGAACATAAAGGTACATTAATGTACATGTATATATTACATAAAGTATACTGTTCAAGCTGAGAATACTTTTTTTTGCGTCAGAGAGTGCGCAAAACACGTCTGTGTTATGATTCAAGAATAATATCTACAAGTAGTATATGTGTCATTGACCAATCATTAATAGCATTCAACCTAGGTGCCAGCATAATAATATGATGTAATTCTGTCAAGAGATCTCATTGCTAGGGTGCACAAAGTTTAACATAGCGAGATTTTCTTTTATAAAGAATGAATTTCGATAGAGAGAGAAAGAGAAATAAATGTGTTCATAATGTTTAAGAATAATCGTTAAGTTATTTTCCCAAACATTGTTCCAGAGGTACGTCAAGAGGTCGGAAGGTCTTTTGAGTCATATATTTAGGAGCCAAAGAAAGTTATGTAGTGCCCAAACAACTGGTCGGAATTCCGTCTGACATTTGCCAGAAAGCGATGTGGTTTTGAGAGGGCACCTCTTCAAATTACCCACACCCTCAATATTTAAATCAATTAGGTAATGGAAAGCCACCCAGATAGCCAAGAATACTTTTTGGAACAAAAAAAGGATTTACATCAGAAATAACTTCTTTTTATTTCAGTAAAGTTTGTATAAATCTGCAATGCTGAGTGAAGTATACGTATCTATCAACCGATAAATGGAAATTCTATGTCTTAGATTCGATCTTTTCTCCATTCATGTGAAATTAACCTCATCAGTCCGGACAATTTTCTTGTTTGCACAATGGCACCTCGCTAGTACGGACAAGTTCGTTATATGTATATATATATTATATGTATCGTTTTGTATGAAGGTGGAACATCGCTGTTGGAACACTTGTTTGTATCTTAAGCGAAACATTGCTAGTACGGGCACGGGAACTCCTCTAGTACAGTCTGTACAGTGGAAACTCGCTTAAAGTAAGACACTTTTATGTATGAAATGTAGAAAATCGTTTGTTGAAACATTACTAATACGGACGATTTTTTTTCAATGTATAGCGGAATCTCGCTTGTAGTGTATATACATTGACAACTCTCCAGTATGGTCACTTTTGTTTGTATGTATAGTAGAACCTCGCTAGTTTGGACGCTTTTGTTTGTATGTATAGTAGAACCTCGCTAGTTTGGACGCTTTTGTTTGTATGCACGGAGGAAACTCGCCAACACTGGTTTTTGTATCTAAAGTGAAATATTACTAGTACGGACTCTTTTGTTTAAATGTATATAACGGAGCCTTGCTACTACGGACACTTTTGTTAATACAATTTTACGTACACTTTTTAAAATGTATATAGCAGACTCCTGCTAGTACAGACACTTCTGTTTAAATGTATATAACGGAGCCTTGCTAGTACGGACACTTTTGTTAGTACAATTTTACGGACACTTTTTTGAGTGTATATAGCAGACTCCTGCTAGTACAGACACTTCTGTTTAAATGTATATAACGGAGCCTTGCTACTACGGACACTTTTGTTAATACAATTTTACGTACACTTTTTAAAATGTATATAGCAGACTCCTGCTAGTACAGACACTTCTGTTTAAATGTATATAGCGGAGCCTTGCTAGTACAGACACCTCCGTATGTATGTACACCGGAACCTTGCTAGTATGGACTTTTTTGTAACAAGTAGATTTAAAAAGCAACCTCGCTAGTATTGGTGCTTTTGTTTTTATGTACCTCGTTAGTAATTACGCTTTGAAGGCATTTATGTCGCTAAGCTGACCATGCAGTTTTCTTTTGTTTGATATGTGTTTATTTATGGATAAACGTCCTAGTGTGCCGGGAAAAATAAAAATACGATACATGTTTATATAGTAACAACTGTAGTGATATCGATGTAACATGTGTATTCATATAGATATTATTATATGCCTCTACTAACTTATAACTTATCTACACACCTCCACCTGGATCAGCTGATGGATCTTATAAAGCGAACGTGCTTTCGCGTGAGTATACTTGATGCATGTGCAATCAGTGGCGGATCCAGAGACCTATCTGAGGGGGTTTCCAAATTTCCTGGGGGGTTTCCATGTGGGTAAAAAGTGAGGAAAATGGTGAAAATACATGATTTTTAAAGAAAATTCTTAGGGTGGGGGTGGGGGGGGGGGGTTCCTGAAGCCCAAAAAAACCCCCTCTGGATCCGCCACTGTGCAATGTACATGTCTCTATGTATTTATATACAAAGGATTTCCACAAAGCCACTTGCCGTTATATGTTTCCGTAACACGCCGTGTGTGTTGTTTTGCTGAAAGGCGTATAACCCTTTGTTCCTAACGTTTATTGGTATGGACATCATAACTCAGATTGCATAAAAAGTACATATACCTATACCATGAAATGCTGTGGAATTCACATATTACCAAGGTTTTTGTTTGTGAAAAAAATAATGAAAGTTATTTGTGTACGCATTGTTTCCCTATCCTCCAGCTTTTCTCTTATAACACTATTTAGTATAAGGGTTTATTATAGTATTGTGCTTAACGTATTGGTTGAAAACCTCACTTACAAAAAAAGCTAAGTTAAAACAGAAAGTGTTTTGCTCAAATTGTCATCTTACTTCTTCCAAATTGATTTTGAATATTTCGAAATTTTATTATATACAAACTTAACATTAAATCCGTGGTATTTTATCCAATATTGACTTGCAAAATAATGGAAAAGTGTAAGAAGGACTTTAATTTCGATAACCAGTCAAAATGTACCGTAATTTTACATCTGACGTAGATACAATAAGAAACCATAAGCTAACTCAAATATAATTTGTCCCTTAAAAGAATAAAAAAAAAACTAGAAAAAAACGTCGGAATTGGACACATATAAATCTTCTAATCTATCTTATGATTTGCACACGTTTGTAAACGAGCTACGCCAGAAATAACGTTTATTAACTGTAGCAGAAACCAATGTATTAATGAGGATTAATTGGTAATTAAATATCGACTTGTGTAGTATTTTAGATCGAACGTTTAATACACAAACAAACAGAAGAAACTTACCTTATTTCAGAACTAAACAAAGAGTCAGCTGATGCGCAGGTCTATGAAATATCTGAAGTTTCAGTCTTAAAATAGCATTATATATACCTGTACTATCTGTTGTTGATGCACGTGATGTAAACACACGTGCAAACCCAGTCACGTGGTTGATATAGCTAAGTTTTACCTCAAAGCTTCAATGGATGCGTTGGTATATAGTGCGTAGTAAGTCTGTGTATCGAAAGCTGACATTTCTTGGCACGGAGCCTTCGTACAGGCTCCGACCCAACACACATTACGTTATAATTTACTTTAAATAACGGATCTTGCGGCTGATGATGGGGGAAAGAGGGGGTAGGAGAGGGAGGGGCTTATCATGGGCGTGGTTTATTTTGATCGTATCTATAGGGGTGCTAAAGGGATACTGTATATCTCACATTCGTTGGAACCAAGGTATATACAGAGATAATATTGTTTGGGGCACTAGTGGGGTTTTATTAACGGAAAACGATCGTTCATGACAGGCTGAGAGATCAACCAGGAAAGAGGTCGATAACTAAGAAAGGGATATTATTATTAGAGTAATAGAAAATCAACGAAATCACGGGCAGATCTAGAGATCAAGGAAACAATGGAATGGTCGACTAGAGTGAGGCTGAAAACCGGAAGAGGAGGAGTACCAGGGGATTCCAGGAGGAAGTAGAGGGTGAGGGAGGGGAAGGGTGAAAGGGTAGAGACAGGGATTGGATATATGGTGGGTCAAGACACACACAAATCAGAGTACTGACAGACAGTGAAAAAAGGTACAGAGAACTAAATGGACATATGTAACCAGGGGATGACTAGAGAACAGTACCAAGTACAGGGCAGAGAAACAAGGCCAGGGTAGAGAGCTTGATCGAAAAGGGCAGAGAATCAGGGAATGGGTAGGGAACCAAAGATTGGACAGAGAACAGAGTAAGGGAACTAGGAAAGGATTAAAAAACAGAGAAGATGTAGGTTGGTTTGGTTTTTTTTGTTTAACGTCCTATTAACAGCCAAGGACAATCAAGGGTGTGCCTCCATGTGCTTTGTGTAAACGTGCATGTGTGTATATGTGCATGAGACACGGTATGTTGGCGCTTGCCTTTTGTTGATAGCGCGGATCTGATGCCGACTTTATTGTGCTATCTCACTAAAATACCATGCGAAGGCACCCTGTAACATTCCATAACATTCCGCCAGGTGACATTATACTGACAACGGGTGAACTAGTTGTTGGCATAACTCATAATGCTGAACATTTAGCAGGGGATAACAAAAATACCATTTTTAATGACTTTGGTATGTCCCCGCCTGGGGACAGAACCGAAGTAGCAAAGCAACAAGGAAGGGTAGAGATTCAGAGAGGGGGAGATAACCATGACAGTGGTATAGTACTGGGGAGGGGCAGTAAAAACAGAAAGGAACAGAGAGACAGAGAAAGGGCAGAACACTATGTTTTACATATGCACAGCAGCTGACCCGGAAAGGGAAGAAGGGGAAGAAAGGGAAAAGGCACATAGACAAAAAAGGTAGTACGAATGGAAACATGTTGCGACACCAAGCCAGGGACGTGGCAAGAAACAAGAAAGGGGTATAAAACTACCACGGGGCAGATAAACATGGCATATAGTGCTAAGAAACGGGCAGTTAAATAGAAAGAAGTAGAACGCAAGGAATGTGCAGGATGCAAGGCAGGGCTGACAACCAGAGAGGAGCAGACCACCGTCCTCAAATTACCCTGTCGAAAGCACGTCAAATCCCAAACAAACAAAGGGTAGACCATATCAGAAACAGATATATTTATTGAAGGTTCATATAATAGCTAGAAACGGAACGGGGCACTATGAAAGGATAGGTAGCAGAAAAATGGGTGATTTAATAAGGAGGGAAAATAAATGGATAAGTACCGAATGTCAGAGAAATTATAGAGCGCAAGTAGAGTAGATATTTGAGGAGAAAGAGTGATTTCATACATAAATCTACCAGATTACAATAACGATGTATATGTATTTGAGATAACTCTGACCGGTTATCAACTCTGCCAGTACATTAAGTCCTACGGGCAATAATCTGACACTAATGGCTAAAACAGGAGGGGAACTGTGTGGTGGGGGTGTGGGATTGGGAGCGATGACCTACCTACCGGAATGGGATATAGTCAACCCGCGGAGTTTTAGATCAAAATCAGTAGATACACACTTTTGATTTCTTTTCTGAAAACTTTTTACTAGAAGCAAACTGTTTCACCGAACACGGTAGAGCAAACAGAAACATTACCAAGTAACAGGTCAATCGTTACAATACTGAAGCTTCAACTGTTTCATTTGTCGTTTTTTCTCCGGAAATCGTCTTAATGATGTAGATGTAAAGACGAAATCTTTATCGCTGTTTATACTCCTTTTCCCAGCAAATTTCTTTTTTTCTTAAGTTTAAATTTCTGCGGAATTCTTTGCTTTCAGAACAAATAAAATGTTTTATTACCATACTGTGACTACTTAATAATAATAATAATAATATACAGCATTTAAAAAGCGCCCTATGTATCTAGCTAACCTAAGCCACTCTTAAGCGCTTTACAGTACATAGATATTCCGTCTTTGCGTATTGCAGAATTATCTTCTCTTGGGAGCAGGTATTGATTGTTACGTCATTGGTTTGTGTGAGAAAATTACGTCGTTTTCTCAAAAATTGATGACGTTACTCTCACAAACAAGTGACGTACCAATCAATACCTGCTCCCAAGTGAAGATAACTCTGCAATACGCAAAGACGGAATACAATTTTCTTTTATCAATCAATCTACAGTAATCAATACAATTCGAGGAATTCACAGGAGCTGCCTAATTATCAGGCGCTAACTTCTAGTCATACGCCACCAGGCTAATATCTCCCTATGTATGTATGCCTGCGTGTATGCTTGAGATGTATTGTGTTCTGTTTGTAGTGGGACCGTGTTTCCAATGGTATCATTTATAGTGCCACCTCACTTGCATGCAACAGCACAGATAATGCAACATCCACGCCAGACCATTTTATACTCCACCTGGGTTGTTGGAGTTGTGTGGGCAGGAGAAAAAACACTTTCTCTGAATATTCCATGCGTGCGACGACTTCCGGGATCGAACCCCGGCCGCCTGCGTGGAAGTCCAGAGTGTTAACCACTCGACTAATCCGCCCATTATGGAAAAAAATAAAACAAAAAAACACAAACAAAATTAGTTGTTTGTTTCAGTTTTGCCAAAAGTCTTGGCATTTAGTCGTTTACAGAGAACGAAGTCTAGATAGAGATTAACAACTGTCCTGACCAGTAATCTCAAACATCACCACTAGCATAAAAAAGTATCAGTCAGCACACGTGAATCGATGAAATATTTTTTCTTAAGGATCCCTGTCCCACAGTATATATTGAGTAACCTCTCCTAACTTCCGTTTCGATATACATTTGTATCTCTACAACATTTCGACCAGAATACTTTCGTTGATCAGGTAGCTCAATCGGTTAAAGCGATAGTATATTTGAACAATCTTAAGTCCAGTGTTCGAATCTCCGTCTAACCAACTGATGTTTTACAATCAGAGCACTGCTGTTGATTATATTTTGTTTATGCCATGCATCTGTATTATGTTTCATAGAAGTCCCACAAGGTATGGTTTTCTTTTCAGAAATGATTTATCAAACCCATAGTCGTGCCTGAAATAACAGTTTTCAATATTTAGTTATAAATTTTGGTAGTGGTGCGGGAATCTTTAAGCTCCTCCTTTATGAATGAAATGGCAATCTCTCTAATATTACGAATGTATGAGCTCCAAACGCTCGCCCTGTGGTGAATCTCATCTTGTTCGACGCCAAGCTTGATTAAGACTGGCTTCTTTTATTGCGGGAAACCTGCTGTCAATAACGACACATGCTACACAGTGTTATCGCTGATTGTAAAATAATTAACTTTCTTAGACCAACGCTTCCGAATTAGTAAAGAAGAAAAGAATGTTTATCATAACTGTAGCGGGACTGAACCAGATTATCAGGTCCCTGTGAACCAGGTAACCGTCGTCGACCAAGTAATTCAATTGGTTAGAAAGCCGTCTAGAGTTCGGAGGTTCTGGGTTCAAATCCCGGTCTGGACCCTTTGCATTTTCCCTCTCCTCTAAGTGTTGACGTGACGAACCCTTGTTTCAAGTAATGCCATAAGTATAATACAATGTAGCACGTGTTAGCCGCAGTGAGTGGTGAATGAAATATATGTGATATGAATAAGAATGTAAGTTTATATGATTGACTGATAATTATTTTATCTCGATAGCACCTGTCTAGATTTCATAATTACGAACATATATTAGGTCTATATAACTGATACATTGTTATGAAACCTATCTAATATTGTTCTTTTAATTTTTCATTTTAACAATGGAAGCTATGGGTACAGATGGATCCTTATTGGATTTATCTGATATCTAACGAGAGGAGGAGGGGAGGTGGGAAGTCCCGTTCAAGGCCAAACCACATCTACCCCGAATGACGGCCAAATTTGCAATGAGTGTGGTATTAAAACACAGAAGAAAAATTTCAAACGGCACATGCTGTTGCGTGTCACCAACAGAAAATGCATCAAGTGTTCGTTAGGCAGCAAAGATGAATGTGCCTTACAATAATTACACATGCATTCCCATACGGATGCACTCAACATGTGCAATCATTGCGGGAAAACGTTTCCACGTAAATCCTCAGTTGTAGAGCACATCAAATCAGTGCATGAAGAGCAGGGAAAGTCCTTTGAGTGCAGTGTTAACCTTTGTAATAAAAGGTTCAAAGATTGGTACACTTGCAGAGCCATCTCAATACGTATTCTAATCGAAAACAACACAAATGTAGATGTCTTAGGAGGTTCACTTCACATGCTGCTCTGTCGAAACACGAACAAAATTGCGATGACCTTAAAAAAACATCAATGCCAAACACGTTCAGTTCAAACACCACCCTACAAGACGATGTTGCACGTGCACATGGTGGAAAACGATTCGCGTGCGTGTGCGGAAATGTCTATAAGTGGCGTCCAAATATGTGCATGCATCAGAGGTCTTCCCCAGAGGTATTGTCGAAAAAGAAGTAAGGGCATGGAAGGGTGAATTGTCTAAACACCAATTTACCGTATTTATTCTTCAATAAGCCCAAGACACAGCAAGTTAACTCAAAATCAGGGGCGGGATTGTTACAGGACAATAGTATAATTGTGTGCTGGCATTTCTTCAGAACTATAATGGACATTCCCGAACTTTTCAGACCACTAGAAACTTACCTTTAAAAAGACAATAACCAACACGCCAAAATTGCATGGTTTCCGGAAAGCGCATTTTTGATGAATTTGCTCAAGAAAATAAATCAATTACATCCAGGAACAAAAGAAAACAAATGTTGTTCAGTGGAAGCATCTTGTTCAAAAAACAAGTTCGCTAAAGTTCCTGTATGTTTCTAGTTGGCCACTTTCCTTCAAATTATCAATTACTTGTGGTTAATTATGACAGCATTGGGGTCATCAGTTGGAATATCACTGAGTTCTAGTAATGTTTGGTTTTCAAAATGAAATTCTCGCTGGCGAACGGTACATTGATTGCTTTGCTGTTCACTCAGTGGTAACACTTCTGGAGAATTTTCCTTCGTTCTTTTTTGTTTTGTATGTGGTGTATTTTCACTTTGTGCTACTGCCACAATAATACCCCCATTTCTTGCTTGTAGTGACTTCTGTTCCCTCTTTAATTGACAAGGCACGAGTCCCTCGTTTTTTGTTTTTTGTTTATATCCAAAACGCCCAGTATTGGTGTTTAATGTCAACTCCTGGTACAAAACAACGTCAGTATCGTGTTTTTTAGACAAATGGTCTAAATTATCCTGATGGTAAGTATATTCTTCACGGCAGTGGGTACAACTACATGTTTACGCCGAATGCACTGCCAACTCAATTTTGGGAAGTCTCAGATCTAGAAAAATTAAGAAAATCAATTTTAAACATTCTATTTGTTCCTATGTGATGCTGTGGGACCGAGAAAATATCCTAACATTTGTTAAACTATTGATTTTCATTTAGTTAAAATATGATTGTTTGACCGTAATCCGTATCATTCCAGTTTGTAAATGAACGTTATCCGTATCATACAGGGTCGTAATCCGTATCAGCATACATACCAACTACATATTTTGATAAAAAATATCGCTAAAACTTGTGTTTAGTTCAGACTATTCAATGTTGTTTTGTTGATCGGCCATTGGCCAAGACATGTGTTGTGTAAAAGAAATTTAATTAAAAAATTATTATATTCAAATCTCCACAAAGTTGTATGCAAATTGATGTCCGTATACACATATGATTGTTCATTCAAAACCAATTGCAACTCAATCTAAAAATTCAAATATTGATATACCACCTTAAGACATACCTATAGCATATAGACTGAGTTACAATGGCATGTTTTCAGTATTTATACATGTACAAGAAAACGGCTAAATACCTCTCACGTTCTGCCGTCATGGGAGCATTTTGCTCTGCCGTAAGCCGTATTTGGCGCATAACTAACGTTTTGCTCCGACGTAATCCAAACAGCGAGTGTTACTCTGACTCTTACTCTGTGGAGCTATTTTAGACTTTAATCGAAGCTTCAGTTGACAATAAAACAACAAGTGAAATAGTGCTAATGTAGTGTAATTACCCATTACACATTTATCAACAAATGATGTTCGTGTTATTATGTTGCCAATCTATGACATCTAGGCCACTTCTCCTTTATTTTTACCTTAATTTGTTTTATCTCAATGGTTAATTTTATTTGTTAATTATCTATTCATTTATTTCAGGCTCATATTTTTTTCTCCAAACAGGATATTGTCAGTTGTTTTGAACTTTATGTACAATTATACACATAACGTTAGCAAACAATGGGACATGTTAGTTAAAAGGTCATATCGCCCTCACACTTGATGAATTTATTTTCGTAGACCAGTGTAGGAAAGATAATCTTATATGCTTTACAATGGTATTTAGTAAAAAAAAAAAAAAAAAAAACAACACACCACTTACCCTCTTGCACCCCTCCCTTTTATTACCTTTGATGCATTAACAGTTAATGCCGTCCAATCGCCGCTAAATGAATGTAAGGAGACGGAATTATGATAATAACAAAAAGTATTACTAGAGTAGATGACAGTAACACTGATGTTCCGATTATTGAGTCAAAAACTGACAAACAAATTAGTTCAATTAGATTACTTTCAACTGAAATACGCGATGTTCTACAGATATTGAAGCTCGGCAAGGCCTCGGATGGGGATTGAATCAGCCACCATATGCAAAGAAATACTGTTCACACTGTTTGTACTCCGCTCGAAATAATATTTAATATGTCCTTATCAACAGGGATTTATCCAAATAAATGGAAATTAGCTAATATCATGCCATTGTTTAAAAAGGATGACAGACATTCTCCTTCGAATTATAGACCAATTTCCTTGCTGTCAACTGTTGGTAAAGTTTTTGAAAAAGTGTTTTTTAAACATTTGTACAACTACTTTATAGAAAATTCTTTGTTTTACAAATATCAGATATCACCAAATTTGTATTGCACTTGAAGAAAAAAAACATACGTGTGTTGTATTCTGTGACATATCCAAAGCTTTTGATAGGGTTTGGCATAGAGGTCTTGTAGTGAAGTTAAAATCGTACGGGATTTCAGGTGAATTGCTTATGTGGTTAGAAAATTATTTGTCTCGGAGACACCAAAAGGTATTTTTAAACAGTTCATGTTCTTCTGTAGGTCGAATTGAGGCAGGGGTTCCGCAAGGATCTATTCTTGGCCCACTTTTATTTCTTATATTTATTAATGACATAGCATCAACGTCTCGTCTGTCTTCGTCTTGTCTAGAAATTCAAGAAACTTTAAATAGAGACCTAGAGATCTTAAATACTTGGTCAAAAACCTGGTTGGTTAATTTTAATCCTGAAAAAATAGATGTATTGTTCATTTCGAATTCAATCGATATCGAAGAAGACTTAGATTTAGAATTTGATGGGAAAGTCTTAAACTTTACATATCATAAACATATCTGTCTTCGTCTTGTCTAGAAATTCAAGAAACTTTAAATAGAGACCTAGAGATCTTAAATACTNTAATGTCTTACGGAAACTGAAACTCTTATTAAGTAGGGATGCTCTTTTAATAATTTACAAGACTTTTATTTTACCTGTTTTAGAATATGCTTGTGAGTTGTGGGACGGTTGCACTGTTTTTGAATCTGAAAAGTTAGAAAAAGCCCAACGTGAAGCTGCTCGCATTATATTAGGACTTCCTTCATATACTCCTATTAATACTTTATATTACGAAACTAGTCTTGAAACTTTATCTAATCGCAGAAAACGGAGGAAACTGCAACTATTGTATAAGATGCATAATAAATTAACTCCTGATTACTTAAATCATCTTTTGCCGCCTTTATCTGGAGAAAATAATCGTTACGCTTTACGCTTTAACAATTCCACCTTTCAGATTATCTCTTACTTACTCTTCTTTTCTATCTTCTACTCTTCACTATTGGAATAACTTAGAAAATTCGGTTCGGTCCCTACCCTCTATTAATTTATTCAAATCCTGTTTAACATCAAATATTCAGTCAAGTCCACCTATATTTACTTTAAAATCGGAAATCGTAAACTTAATATTTTGCATACTAAGCTCCGACACCAGTGCAGTTCCCTTAATTATGACCTTTTTAGAGTTAACCTTGTTGAGAGTGCATCTTGTAATTGTGGTCATCCTTGTGAGAATGTCTTTCACTATTTTATGGAATGTCACCTTTTTACAAGCGTAAGACGAAATTTTGGTTCAAAATTTGATTAATTTGAATGTTGCGTTAAATTTAGAAAATCTTTTGTTTGGCAATTCACAATTTTCCGCGGACCTTAACTCAAACATGTTTTAGATCTGTGCCAAACTTTATCAAATCCAGCAAGAGATTTTGAGTTCAAATTGTAATAACAATTGTATATATTTAATGTCATTTAAAATGTATATTGGGAGAAGGCGTTGAAAAGTTGTTATAACTTGTGCCTAATCCTTTGTCTATTTTTGGCAATAATTAATTATGTTTAAACTAATTGTAATAATTACGTATATACATGATCTATGTTACTTGTTTTCGAATCCTTGTATTATCTGTATATATTAATTTATCATACTGACAATATAAAGTTAATTAAACTAATTGTTGTTTAAAATTTGAAGTGAATACTAGTGTAGGTTTGAATGAACCCCACTATGAAACAAAAATGGCATTTTTTTCGACGGTGTCAGTTCAAATAAATGTATATAGGCCTAACTCGATTAATACTGGTCGACGACATTAATTTTGTTCGGAGATCAACGTATAGGCAAAAGAATATAGAATCTAATCGAATTTTAAGAATTTAGATAAAGACCTATAGACATCATAAAATAAGACTGACCAGATGACAATTATTATTTCCTTTATTTCCTCCAAAAACGAAGAGTTACAGAAATAACGAACAAAACACTATTGAAAAGAGAAGAAAATGCATTCACAATCATGGTCACACCCTGACATAGTGACTCACACATGCACATGGACAGACACACACATAAGAGAATAATAATAGTACACGCATCATACCATAAAGTACTATAAACACAACACAATGATATAATAGGTACTATTACAGTCATTATACGGTGATAATTATGATGATAGACAGTATAACACTAATCATATATTACATCACACATTGATATAATAGACATATTTACACTCCTCAGACTACATTATCATATAATAGTATAGACAGTAATCCACTTCTCGTACTAAGCAATCATACAACATTGTAATAAACAGTATTACAAGCATCACACTATAAATTATACAGCATTATTATAGACAGTATTACTGTTACATAAGTCTTACAATACAATCATACATTGAGTAGAACCCGTTGCACGAAGTCATACAACATAGTCATACAGTGGTGTGAAATACACAACATACAATATAATAATTAACTTGAAGAAACAGCGCAACCATACAATGATTTCAGTTGTAGTAATACATCTCACAAGATTAATTCATACAATACAAACAATATTATGAATGGTAGTAAGTTGCACTAATCAACAGGAAAGACGTAGGAAATGCTTGCCTACTAATATGAATACAAAAATATATGTATTTCATGTATTCATCTTGCTGAAGCGTGAGGTACACACAAGTAAATTAGTGATCATATTACTCAGTATACAACATTCAAATATCTAAGGATAAATTACATAATGCCACTGTATTGAAGAATTTTAGTAATAATAACAATGGATTTTATTCTAAAGTCCTCCAGTTCATATGGAGATAAGTCATAATTGAAAATACCACCAAGAAGAACATGAAGTAGATGGTAATTAGACATTACATTAAGATTAAACACAAAATCTATATCTTTTACAGTACTGAGTACACACCAGAGCTGGTCACGTAATAGCTCTGTGTGTGAGCATTCGAGTACACTATGCATAATAGTATCTTTGTACATAGATCCACAGTAATGACACAAATATATATTTTCATTATCGCGCATTTCAACACAAAGTTTAACAATTTTCTTAAAACATGGACTGTATTGTGGAAAGCGTAAAGCAAGTTTCCATATAGCATACGGTTGTATCTTATTATGTAAAAGAGTGAAGCGAGAGAAGTCCCTATCAGCGTTCATTCTTTCACATAA
>NW_018406415.1:2759257-2785885 GCF_002113885.1 Mizuhopecten yessoensis
TACAGTTTTATGTGCTGAACTGATTCAATTTCTAATTGAGGAAACAATACATTTTCTCTATTGCTAAAACTATACATAAAGCAGAGACATATAAAGCATATAGTCAGTAAGTTGCTGAAACAAATGTATTCATCCACAATATAAATATGATATATAGATCTATTGACTCTCTTGGCTGCAATGATGGGTATTGAAAAATGACAAAAATTGTGATTTCGCATATGCTTCTTATTTTAATAGAAACTTCATATAAATCCAGTTTTTATAGCATTGAACAAATTAAATTTTACACATAAAAAGCACAAAAATTGTAAAATACTTTGCATAAATTATCTCTGGATACAATATTTATAAATCATTGAAATTAAGTTTGAAGTATTCCAAAGGGCTTATTCGTAAAGATATATATATATGTATATCTTTTCGTGGATATCAGATAACTATGCTATTATACATGATTAACAATATCCATCCTAAAATGTTTTATTTCAATGTCTTTGTAGAATATGCTGCACTTGATTTTTGCAATGGATTCAAGAGGTGCAAATTTAAATACTTATATAGAGTCTAATGAACCTTTCGCATTCTCACATTAATGTCATGTCATCATACGCCTAGGCGGAAAACTTAAAGATATCAAACATATTGTCAGCCAAAAAGAAATCAAGACAGGAAACTTAACTGTCATATACACATGTAGGTCTGCTTTAGTAATTAGTACAGTACCGATATTCCGATACATTTACAGTACAACCTGGCTCCGCCCTCACTAACGGCCGTGCCGTAAAACATATTAGATTGCATATTTTGGTAAATCTAAGTAAATCAAATGTAAATGGAATCAGGGACAGTATATGATAAGACTTTATATTTATCATCAACATTAATTACAAGCACTTGCCAAGCAAGCGTTTACATGTCTCAGATTGATATAGTTTAGCAAGCGTCTGTTTGACGTTGATGTTCCCGGGGGAAAGTCGGTTTCCGACCTCTGTTCCATCTAAACAAGTTGTGGTTCGTGACTTTCAGCTGGGATAGGTATTTAGTTTTGTGTGGTATTCTTGTAAGTTGTGAAAGGCTGAATAAGAAACTTTTTTGGTTTGGCTTGTGTATATGTGTTTAATAACCTGAAGCGGAAACTAGAGCTATTTAAAAAACAATCCCTGCAATCTAGCACTTTCGTTTTAACTGTTCGTCTGATGGAAACACTTGTATTGACATTTACATTTTGATTCGTTCCTGTTCGTTACGTTGGAGCTATGAGTTCTAGACGGAACACAAATGTTTCTTTACCCAAAGGAAAGAAATATCATTTTAATGTAATATATAACAATGCGAAATCAAAACTGTCAACGACACCAGATACAGAGTTGTCTCTGAAGGTCACAGAGTACTTCATTGGACAAGCTAAGGGATGGGGTTATGACCACTCGTATTACGTCGAAAGGGACGCTCTTCCCGGACAGAATATATTCACAGAGCTGTTTCATGTCATTGATTCGTCCATGTACACCATTGTCATTTTGACACACGGTTTTTTATCAAATTGTTGGGCCAAATATTGCCAGCTGTCTGCTTTCAAATCTTTACTAGACTCCACTGGGAGTGACCCTATAAGTATCAGCAGATTGATTCCTGTGTTGGTCGGTGTACGTGATACAGAGCTGTTACAAAACTTGAGTTTGAATAGATATGTATCATTTACAATAACTGACTGGAGAACAGACAAAAAGGAATGGGACAAAGTACGACAGATGATGCAGGATGTAACGCTTATTCCTGGACAAGTAACCCACCATCCAATTCAAGGTATGAATTTTACATGCATGCTAATGATTTATATCCAACATTGTGACAAGACAGTGTAGAAAGTACAAGGAACTTAATTTTAATTGACTTGAATTGTAACCAGCTGAGCTACTTTTGTCATGGATGATTAACCTACAATTTACATTGTACACTGTAGTTAACTTCAGCTGGTTATCAGTTCTACCATTTAGATGGTCCATTTTTATTTTGCAGATCCTAGATTCAAATACAAGTCTATTTATTTTTCGTAAAAATTCACTCGCCTGTCAGCGAAGAAACACTGATCAGGCCCCGGATTAGCAGATAAGTGCATTTGCTGGCCGGGTCTATACTCATGTTGTTGTAGAGAACCGACATCGATGGATGTCAGTGTTTTTCAAACTTAAAATTTGTCATACACAACGAAACTGGACAAAAAATATCACCCTAAAATATAGTGTTGTTCCGATTAATCAATTTAGTCGACGTCTGGTTGATCAGTCATTCTTTGATTTTGGTTAGGGAGGGGCCACAGTGGCCAGGTGGTTAAGGCATCTGACATTCTGCTACCACTAGCCCTCCACCACTGGGTCCCGGGTTCGAGACCTATGTGGGGCAGTCCCCAGGTACTGGTCGCAGGTCGGTGGGTTTCTCCGGAAACTTCGGCTTTCCTCCACCAACAAAACTTGGCACGTCCTTAAATGACCATAGCTGTAAATAGGGTGTAAAACAAAAACAAACCAAACCAAATCTTTGATTTTGGTATATTGTATTTTTCAACTCTTTCACCCCTAGCTATGTAACTTAATTAAGTATACTCTATAGCTACCATGCATTGATATGGATGAGTCCATTATAGTCTACATTGGTGAAAGCGTTAAATATACTTGATTTAAAATTCAATTTACAGAAACTGGAACTCCTGGTACCAGAATAACTCATATTGCCCAGGCAGAGGACACACCATCCCTGAGCCAGTTTAACAGACCACCGCCTGAAACCGATGGACCAAGGCCTTCTAATGGTATGCCGGCTGCTGGTAGTTTTGGGTGTCATGCACTCTAAAATGCATTATCGATCATCAGCTTTAAATGATAGATAATCGATCACTGAAAAGGAAATGAGTAGCATGCATTCACAAAAATTGATAAATGCATTTTTTATTAAATGCCAAACTATTTGCAAAAAAGTTATTTACCCTATTTAGCCTGTAATAAGCCCAAGGGGCAAAAACATAATCTCCTGACTGAAGAAGGGGGATTAGCTTACCACAGGACAATGAAAAACCTTCTGTTGGCATTTCTTCTTACTGCAATATATATTGGTGGGCTTATTATTATTGGACTTTTTGGTGGATAAATATGGGGAAATAATTTCTTCTCCATATCAAAGAACTGTTAAAAGTTTTCACGTCATTCAACTCACTCATAGTCAAACTATAGCTATAATCAACTATAGAATGTCTTGATTGTTTAGACATTGCGGGAGCTGGGGGTAAAATCTAGACATTGATTAAACTCATTAATCGGACAACACTTGGCCCTGCAGGTAGGGCGTCAGAATTGTACCTGCTGCCCCCAATTGCATGATCGTAAGAGGCGACTAAATTTGGGACCTTATCTCTTCTCTCCTTTCTAAATAACTTTCTTTTTCCTAATGTCTCCCTTGACAATGCCTCACTTTTGGCCATTTGTTGAGCGTTCGCCCCTGTGAGGAAGGCTTTGGGTTCTGTCCCCTGGCCGAGACATACCAAAGTCTTTAAAAATGGTAGTTTATACTCCTGCTTAACGCTCAGCAAATTAGGAGTGGGACGACTGGTTCACCCGTTGTCAGTATAATGTGACCGGGAGGGGCGTCCTGCTGGGTGTCTTCGGCAGTATGTTTCAGTGAGGTAGCACCGTAAATCCGGCATCAGTTCCGCTTTCACAAGGAGACAAACACGAACATATCGCAGCCTCCCAAAAAACACACACATACACTACACGCATGCATCTTGCACACAGGGGAGGCCGTCCTTAAATGACCTTAGCTGTTAATAGGACGTTAAACAAAATCAAACAAACAAACAAACAAACGGACAACACTAGTTGTTTATGATATAAGATTTTATATATAAACATGATAGAACAACGGTATATTTTCCCCCAGCATTCAGTCCCAGGACTAGGAGTCTAAGGACTTACCATGATTTTATAGTTTCATGGTTTAAAATATTTCCCTGTAATATCAGTGTGTATGGAAACATTATATTTTCTAAATTAAGATAACTTTGATATTAAAGTTTAGAAATAAAAAATAAAAAAAAAATGTTAACTGAACAGATTCAAACACATTATCAGATTATTTTGAATTAAGAATGAAGGTCAAGCTTTCAATTACAAATACAATCAGTGTTATTTTTTCTGAGGAAAAACAAATGTAGCTCAATTGTTTATCATTCAAAAGTTGCAAATGCCCAAATAAACATGTCATATGTTAGCATAAGTTATTTCTTCAAGTTTTAACTCAGAATCAGAAAAGAGAGTCCAGAAAACTTTTTTTTTTTAAATTGAGCAGATGTATTAGTTCAACCTTGAAATTGGAAACTCTTTCAGTAACTTTTTGCATTTTTACAAAGTGTGTAATACTTGAATGTATTATTATTCGCTCTATTTCCTCCAATTTGAAGATTAGATGTTAACAGAATAATGCAAACATATTTGCATTACAAAATATCATTTTAAATACAGATAAGCACCAAATAACGTTAACATACAAGACATATACACACTTAATTACATTGAAGGTATACATTCAATAAATATCATTAATAAGTATATGTATATATATATGATGTCAGAGGTAATACATACAAATGACAGATCTGAACTTTACAGCAAATTTTGGCTATATCGTGAATTTATTTCTTGGGTCCCCTGGAGTTCATTATAAATGACTTTACCTTTATTGAATTAGACCAATCAGAGTTTGTATGTAACACTGGCGAATATGCTAGTAAAATTTGTTTACTGGCCAAAATATCTGAACCATGGTGTAACTACAGCTGTATTGCTTTGTCTAATCACAAAGCTTAAATATGGTATTTTTAAACAAATTTTATGTTTTGCTGTTTTACTTTTAAAATGACATATTTTGTGGTAATATTTCCTCTTGAAAATATTCATTAATTATTTTAAGGGTAAGGCATATGTTATTTAGCTCAGCATCATAATCTGATTAAGTATGTAGGTAGATGGTTTTAGTCAGTTTCAACCCCTGATTATTTTTAGATAATGACATTTTAGGTGTACAAAAGTTGTACTTTATATTTGCAACTGAGACAGTAGGCATTTTTATTAGGATAACTTACATTTCATTGATTATGTTATTATTTTTTAAGGATTTTGAGAATTAAAAACCTACTCGAATATATTCAGTTTAAATTGGATTTATTAAAAGCATCATCAGCTGCTGCACGCGGTAGTAGAACACAGAGGGAAATATCTCAGAGACAAGATGGACAAAGGTCTGGTTACATTAATACTCAGCAGGTTGCTGTAGGTGGAGCCTCAACCAGGGTCACACCCTCAACCAACTCACCCCAGACAGGAAACTCAGCCGGGGTCACATCCTCGACCAGCTCACCCCAGACAGGAAACTCAGCCGGGGTCACAGCCTCGACCAGCTCACCCCAGACAGGAAACTCGGCCAGGGTCACAGCCTCGACCAGCTCACCCCAGACAGGAAACTCAGCCGGGGTCACAGCCTCGACCAGCTCACCCCAGACAGGAAACTCAGCCGGGGTCACAGCCGCGTCCAGCTCACCCCAGACAGGAAATGCAAGCAGCAAGGAACCAAACCAGTCTCAAGAACAAGACTTGCTCCGGAGGGAGATAAAATCAACTACACATGTTATACAAGTGCAAACAGAACAAAATACAAGTAAGTAACTGCACATGCAAACTTTTTTTGCGTTGTTCTAATTTTGCAGTTTTTTTGCAGAAACATTTATTTCTTCAAATAAAAACCTGCAAAATTAATACCAAAATAATCCATTCTTATCATAGCACATTATGTTATGGCCACAAGACATGCACTCGGCGTAAAATGGATTCCATGGAATTGGCATTTTTTTTTAGTGTGGAAGAGTTAGGGACTGCAAGAAAAGAAAAGAAAAAATAATTCATCTTTATAATATGTTGCATATGTTTATGGTAGTAGATAATCAAACACACTTGTTCAATATTGGGGATACCAGTTTTTAGCTCACCTGGTCCCAATAGGGGAAATATAGCAAATTCTTTAAAATCCTTCTTCTTCTGTAGGAATGAAAGGTTTTGTTCCATATTTTGTCATAAGCATCCTTGGGTGAAGGGGAACACATTTTGTATAAATGGTGGGTCTGTCCCCCCTTGGGGCTCAGGGGCAGGGCCCAATAGGGGAAATATAGTAAATTCTTTAAAATCCTTTTTCTGCTGTAGGAATTAAAGGATTTGTTCCATATTTTATCATAAGCATCCTTGGGTGAAGGGGAACACATTTTGTATAAATGGTGGGTCTGGCCCCCCTGGGGGCTCAGGGGCGGGGCCCCATAGGGGAAATATAGCAAATTCTTTAAATTCCTTCTTCTTCTGTGGGAATGAAAGGATTTGTTCCATAATTGGTCTGAAGCATCCTTGGGTGAAGGGGAACCAATTTTGTATAAATGGTGGGTCTGGCCCCCCTGGGGGCTCAGGGGCGGGGCCCAAGAGGTGAAATATAGCAAATTCTTTAAAATCCTTCTTCTGCTGTAGGAATGAAAGGATTTGTTCCATATTTGGTCTGAAGCATCCTTGGGTGAAGGGGAACCAATTTTGTATAAACAGTGGGTCTAGCCCTCCAGGGGCCTGAGGGGCGGGGCCAAATAGGGGAAACATAGCAAATTATTTCTTAAAATCCTTCTTCTTCTGTAGGAATGAAAGGATTTGGTCCATATTTGGTGTAGATCATCATTGGGTGAAGGGGAACCAATTTTGTATAAATGGTGGGTGTGGCCCCCCTGGAGGCTGGGGGGCGGGGCCCAACAGGGGAAATATAGCAAATTCTTTAAAATCCTTCTTCTTCTTTAGGAATGAAAGGATTTGTTCCATATTTAGTCTGAAGCATCCTTGGGTGAAGGGGAACACATTTTGGATAAACAGCGAGTGTGGCCCCCCTGGGGGCAGAAAGGATGGGCCCAATAGGGGAAACGTAGCAAATTCTTCAAAATCCTTTTACTTCTTTAGGAATGACAGGATTTTGTCCACATTCGGTATGAAGCATCCTTGGGTAAAGGGGAACCAATTTTGTATAAACAGTGTGTCTGACCCCCTGGAGACAGAGCGGCGGGGCCCAATAGGGGAAATAGAGGTAAAACCTTTAAAATCCCTCTTCGACCATTGGGATTTTATCCTTTTTCATGATCAGTCTGGAGCATCCTTGGGCCAAGGGGACTCAATTTTGTATAAACCGTGGGTATGACCCTCCTAGGGGCATAGAGGTGGGGCTCTGTTTGAAGTTTGTTCTCGCTATATCTCAAGTACTGGATGGTTCTTTTTGAGATTTCATATGTAATTACAGCACCTACCATGGAGTGCTATATCTTTACTTCATACCAATTATTTTTAACAAATTCAGGTGAGCGATACAGGCCCTCTGGGCCTCTTGTTTAATCAATCTTTTATCAAATATTCATCCTCCATGGTGACTTTTAACTTATTCATGTTTCTTTTTCTACAGATGGGTCTTTTGTTTATATTTAAAATCCTGTGACCTGTGGCTGTGGTTTTGATCCCTGTGTTAGGTATCATTTTATAATGAGCCCCAGGTCACTCTTGTTATTGGACAGAATCACTGGATTAACATAACCAATAGCCCTTTGATATTACCTCCTTGATCAGTACCGGTACATACCTTAGGACATACCAAAGTCTTTAAAAATGGTTGTTGTTATTCCCTGCTTAACGTTCAGCATATAGGGTAACGGCAACCACTGGTTCACCCGTAGTCAGTAGTCAGTACAATGTGACTGGGCAGAATACTGTGCTGGGTGCCTTCGGTATGGTATTTCAGTGAGATAGCACTATAAAGTCAGCATCAGATCCACGCTATCACAATGCAAGGATGCAATCACACCAACATACCCTGCCTCAAGCACACAAACTCATATACACGCTTATACAACACACATGGAGGAACGTCCTTAAATGACCTTAGCTGTTGATAGGATGTTAAACAACATAAAACCAAACCAGTACAAGGTGGTCATTAGGTCTTACAGCATTTCTGAACTTATGATTGCATTGCTTTTAGGGGATTTATGTACAATTGAAAAATATTTTCTCCCTAGGATTTAAAATGACTGTTTCCAAAAACCAAAGCAAAAATGATTTGAAAGATATTTAAAAATGAAGAGGACAAATTTTATTATAAATATTACATTTCAAATTGTCAGTGAAAAACAACCAATCTTTGAAAAATATTTAGCTTTTTCATGAATTTTGAAAAAATGCAATTTACATTAAAAAAAATGAGAGAAAAAACGAGTGAATCAGGATTTATTTAATTCATATTGTAGAGGCAACCTATTTGTTAGACCTCAAAATTTAAGATCTTTTTATTCAATCAAATAGACCTTGATAATATCTAGACAGCATTTGGATGAGATAATTATTGCATCAATGTCGGGTTTAGTGCTACAGTGTACACATAATTTGCACTTTAAATGAAACAAAAATAAATTTGAAGTTGGAGAGATTCTTTCTCTGTCGTACATTTTTGTCTTTCAGATCAGATGTTTAAAAAAATGATATTGTCGGAATTATTCAGTATTGTATGCATTTCTTTCATGCAATTTAAGTAAACAGTTCAGAGACTATTCAATTTCAAATCTTTCTCACAGTGATTTTGTTAAATGACAACTTGTAACTAAGTGGAGACAATACTGAACATTTCTATCTTTTTAACAAAACTTTTAAGTGGTTGATAATAACATGATCTGAAGCCAACGTCCAGTGTGGCCAGTTTCATCTTTTGGTAAAGCCGGTGATAAAAATAGCTACAATCGAAAAAGCGCAATACCCGGGCCTTTAAGTGAGAAGTAAACATGCAGAGTGTGAGTCTGATTTCATACGTAACACATTCTTGATGCTTTGAATTTACACAATACACAGCAAGCACGAATTAAAAGTATTATGCTAGAAATTCATCAATAGCCGCCACTAAAACGTATGGTTGTACAGTTTTTACAGAATTTCTTCATTACTGATTAAAAACCAAATGTCCCTTTAATGCAGATTTTTCTTACTAGGAGAAGGAGTCAATCATATGACAAACATTAAATGTTTAATAAAAAAAAAAAATGGGAACCCAGTCCTTCCACCAATCAGTAATAATAAAAATAAATAATTTGAGGTTCTTATATACCACTTTATCACAACCTTGTTCGTAGGTCGTCTCAATGCGGTTCACAAACTATTACTTGTGGTTATAGGGCCTTTGCAACCAGCCAATATCTTTCTCAACTCCTTTTGCCTTTATGTTTTAAAAGTTATTCTTCATACTCAAACATATTTATAATATTTTATTTTGAAGAAAAGTATTCCTCAGTATTAAACATGAATTAGTAATGCTCTCTGTCAACTTCAATAATCATTACAAAACTGAGAAAAAAATCATAATCCAATTTGGTTGGCCTATACACTTTATTTGACCAAATTTTGAGGTGATTCAGTGACAGGGAAAACATGATGTGTGGGGTCTAGGTTTCCCCTTGTTTATTGATTATATCAACTCATGGTCGTCAATCATCGTAATGGATGGCCTATTGAAACAATTTTGGATTAGAATGACATTTATTTTTTCCTTTTATTTACTTCTTAGCTTCATACTCCTCCCTACCAGCTCAGCAGTTTATAAGTAGCCCTCCGGGACCAACCATCACTATGCCAGTGGGGGCTAGTGCTGCTGTAAGGGAAAATGTTGGCCCGCAAATGAAAGAGGAAGGTATGTATACCAAATAATTTCGAAAATATACAAGATATTTACAGTTAGATAAATCTCTGACAGGAAGGTACTAAAATGTATTAAATTACACAGAAAGATGATTTGGTTCAGATGATCCAAATGCCTAAAGTTTTGGAAGACTTATGATCCCCTTTGTTTTACACCTTTTTTTTGTATATCACTTGAAGTTAAATTTGATGATGACTGAACGCTTTGAAACACATAGGAGAGGTATGAAATGACTTTGATGCAACATACATTGTCCCTGATAGCTGTAATTCCCAAGAAAAGTGTTATAATTTAATTTTAATTTTAAAGGGATGTTGCCCTTGAAAAAAAAGTTTGTTTGGTTACTTGTAGTCATATCTCATATTTAGGGGTATTTGATGGTTACTATACAAAAAATCGTTGTGTAAAAATGACAATTTCATGCAGTGTTGAATTTGTGATTTCATATATGTCCGTAGTGTTAGGTGATAAGATAATTCACCGTCATGTTAAATTCCTTCTACCATGTAATTCAATTGATAAAACCCTGACCACAAAATACTAAATAAAGACATAGTGACCATGAAAATTACTATGATAAAACTGACCACAAAATTAAACTGTCCACAAAAAATAACCTTAATATCACTGACCACAAAAACTGTTTCAATGCCACTGACCACAAAAAATACATTGACCACAGTAGTTACTACAAAGCCAGTATAATGCCACTATGACCACAAAAATCACAATACTTTACATTTATTTTGTTATTTCATTAAAAGTCAGCAAAATAGTACTATGACAATAGCACAGTGTACACAATCTGTTGTTTATCAGTGTTTCCTGTCTTTGCAGTTACCCGTTTAGAGAGTCAGAACCTCTCAAACGACATGCCAAGTGTGGGTCAGTCCAGAAGTTCAAAGGTTATTCCCCCTGGTGACATTTCTGGTAACCTTAGCCAGAATCCGCCAGGTTCTCCTGAGGAAACGGAACAGAAACAGCTAGCCAACACCGTTACAACAGGAGCAGATCAAAGTACCAGGAGCACTCCATTTTCGGACTCTGGAATTGGATCAACTGATACCACGCCCAGTCCCTCGTTGGACCCTTTTTCTGCTATGACATACCAGTTTGAAGAAACTTTATCTTCACCACAGGAAGAAATTTCAGCAGTACTCCAGGAAAAATCTCATTGTGGAACAACTTTTTCCAATCAGATGTCTGCTCCACCCAATACGCAAATTACAAAAACGGATGTAAGCCAAGATCATACAGGAACACCCACATCACTGTTGCCTGGCCACATGTCTGATTCTGAGGCTAGAACTAGTATCAGTTCCAGTAGGAATGAAGGTATGTCAGAAACTGGTAATACAACCACATCTGACAGGATATTGGACTCCATAGGAAGTATGCAGAACCAATCGGATTTGGATTTCGATCACGGAAGCCTTCCTTCAGGGGGTGGTCCTACAGCAGTTCTCAATGCAAAATCTCAAAGAGATCCGACTTCACCGAAGGGAGACCACTCCGATCAGACATCTGCCAGGGGAGATAACTCTGATGAATCAGCAAGAGAAAGTTTGTTGGAGCAAGCAGCTGAAGAATCTGTAGCCATGGTTTCTGAACACAACATTGAATTATTATTATCAAGTTCTATTCATCCTATTGAAGACAAGGACGATTTCACGTCAAACAGATATGAACAGTTGGTGTCGGACAAAGAGGAAACCATTCCACAGAAATTGTCAGAATTCGGCAAAAGTGAAGAGGTCTGTCGTAAAAGTGGTGTTCTGTCTGCTGAGGACTCACCGATACAAAGTGGTAGCATGCCTGAAGGTGGTACAGACCGGCAGAAGAATGGAGATAGCAAGTTACATGGTAGGTGAAATCTGATGATTCATATTTAACACAAATGTGTAAAATTCCACTATTGTCACTTTTACTAAATCAAGACAAAATTTACAAGCATGACTAGCTATAGATTGATCCACTATGAAAAATAGTTATTGCAGTATTTGTAATATGAAAGTTTTACACCACAGCTTGTTTGACGATTAAGGAATGACCAAGATTTTGTTTTGGTATGTACGGTGTATAAATCCGTTTGCAGATTTATGCAAAAAGTGCTCTCTTTTTTTCGGTATATACCGTATATACCAAAACAAAATCTTGGGCATTCTTAATAATTCATCACGTTGTAAATGCACAGCTAAAGATTTATTTAATTTTTACGTAAACTAGACAATTGCGCTAAAAAAAAGCTGCGTTAAATTATTTGGCCACAAATTTATTTGATGATGTTTATTATTACGTATGTAAGATAAAGTTAAGGTAAGAAATTCAGCTGAAAAGGTCAGATACAGATATTTTTATTCAAACTACCCCCACATTCAAAACTTAGCCACTAGAAAAGTTTTGCAAGTTATCGAAAGTCTCACTAGATAAATCAGAAACTGACAAAACCTTAAACACTTTTCATTGAATATAACAATGAACAAATGTAACCAAGAACAGTTACTCAAATTGAAATACAAACTGTCAATGATATTTACATAGCATTTTTAATGATTTCTTTCAGAAAACATTTTGGTGAATTGTATTGTATATTTTCTGAGAGGCAAAAAATCTACCTGCAAGAGTTTGCTAGTGAAGGAGATTTAAGCTGGCATTTTATTGAAAATTAGCATATACCTGGTATTTAATTAGTAGATATATATCATTGGTGTCAACCTTTGAAACCTCCAGTTAGGGAGATCTTCCTCATTCCACATTTCCATGGAGTGAGTGAAACACGACTGAAACTGCTTTGCTCAATTTATCTTTCGTTTGAAACTCCTAGTCTGACTCCCAAGTAGCTGTCAAATACAACAGTTGTATTGAACAACACAGGAAAACTAAATCTAATTGATTTGATATTCATATTTACATTTTCATAACATATTCATATCTTATTTTCATGGTTGTGCTTCAGCATGCTTGTTACGTAACATTTCAATGATTTGAAACTACAGATGGATCAATAAGTGTCATCTGTATATATTTATTACAGGAGCATCTGGGCCTTTGGTTAACAGTTTAACAAATGGCAAACAGAGAACAAGGCGGGCCTCCATGAGCGACCTAGCAAGACCTGTCATGCGCATTCTTGGAAACTGGATTTTGAAGCCAGCTCTCCATGTGTACAATGTAGCCGATCAACTCTACATTTAAAGGTAGCCGATCAACTCTACATTTAAATGTAGCCGATCAACTCTACATTTAAAGGTAGCCGATCAACTCTACATTTAAAGGTAGCCGATCAACTCTACATTTAAAGGTAGCCGATCAACTCTACATTTAAAGGTAGCCGATCAACTCTACATTTAAAGGTAGCCGATCAACTCTACATTTAAAGGTAGCCGATCAACTCTACATTTAAAGGTAGCCGATCAACTCTACATTTAAAGGTAGCCGATCAACTCTACATTTAAAGGTAGCCGATCAACTCTACATTTAAAGGTAGCCGATCAACTCTACATTTAAAGGTAGCCGATCAACTCTACATTTAAAGGTTTCACAGGTTTAAAGAAACAGATACACAACAACAACAAAAATTGTAACATCTTATAAAATTAGACAAATGTTAAATTTACACTTTTTTTATTTCGAATAGTATTTGAAAAGCAAATTAAGTGTCGACAAGAAAGAAATTGAAGACATCCAATAGAGATTGATGACGTTACGATAGCAAATGTTGTTACAGTTTCATAACAACATTTGCTGAACTAGCCAACATTTTACAGATACTTTCAGTCAACATTGAGAAGAATGTTTTGTTGTACAAAATCTAAAAATGGTTGTATTCAAACACTTGTTGTATATCTTTTAAAATGCTTTTGTGCCATATAAAAAAATATATATGAATAGATTTGTATGACAATTTTCAAATGGATGTTCAATGATATCATTTTATCAATAAACAAAAAGAAACATAAACAAGGGTCCAAACTTGATATGTTGGAATGCAAGCTTAGTTCTGCAAGTTGATTCCCCTCCTCTAAGAAATCCTTGTTTTGTCATTGCCACCAAGTTGGTGTAACTTAGGACATGTACAGCATCATATGCTTTGATTGCAGTTCTGGCAAACTTAGCATTTTCTATTGGATTTGGTACGATACATATAAGGGGTGGCCAATATTATTGCAGTACCAATATATATTGCAATATGATTTTGAAATGGTAATATATTACAGCATATGTTTTGAATTAATTGTTTTGGGGGTTTAAACAAAATAATGGAATAGTTTTACAGAAATAACATCAGATATTGAGTCAATCTTATAAAAAAAAGCAGCATGCTTCGTGTAAAACCTTCCAAAACTGTATAAAATAATTTTTCAATTTTTATTCCTGATCTGATGCTCACTTTTCGTATTTTCTACCAGCGTTTAAAATCATTATTAATGTACTAAACTTCTATGAGTACAATATATTCTGATACATTGCAATGTTTCCTGAAGTATTACAATATATTGTAATTTAAAAATTGCTTGCACTACCCACCTTTAATGGCAGTAGAACATTTGTATACTTTATACAGAGTTCAAAAAATGCATGAACGACTATGCCAATTAATAGTCATTTCATGCAAAGGTAAAAAGTCCATCCCAAGGTAATATAATTTGTATTTTCCTGTTAGTACCTTAGTTTCAATTTGTCAAAATGAACCTATAACTTTAATATTCAAAATGCTTTCTTATCAGATGTGTTTGTTTTATGTTGTCAAATCTTGCTATAGTACATATATTTAGGTAAGAAGTATTATGCCTTTTCTTGGACATCTTAAATTTTATAAATGAAGGTTTTGGCATTTCATTGCTTGAAATATTTTAACTGTACATGCATATTGTATGCCGATTTCCCACATTGAATTCATACTGTATCAGCAATCTTCACGAAAAAAATGATAATGATTGACAAATATTGAAAAAAAAAAAACATTCATAATTCTTTTACATGTACTACATTCTACATGTGGAAAAAATTAAACAGGAATTCTGTTTCAGTTGGCCCGGTGACAACCAGCTGCCCCTGTTTCAAACAAACCCTCTACAGTTAATCCCTAAGCTGTCACGTTAGCAATCTCTGTTGATAGAAGCTCTGTTCAGGAAACAAGCCATTCCACAATCAAGATATGTTACAACCAACTCCTTGCTATGAATTACGTGTCATGCTATGCAGGTTTGCTGACAAGACAGGTTACAGAAATATAAAATAGTGTCTGATTTTACTAGAAGTTAAAGATTATACAGATTTTGTATGAAATTCTCGGGTCTTATGCAATAGTAAACATGACTGATGATTTTTCCCTCCAGTTTGATAAGCATTACTTCTCATCAATAATACAAATGTGTAATTACAACTTAAGAACGTATCAGTATTTAGTGTCAGTAAGATGTCTGAAAGGTGTCTGAAGAGTATATAAACTATGTGGGTAGTATAAACATTCTGGATGAGATGTAACAAATGTGATTTGGGGGGAGGGAAGGGAGTGAAAATATTTTTCAATATGGTACATACCATCCCAGATTTAAAATCTGTAAATGAATGTTATTTTTAACATAGATTGTGCCTTTTCTTAGAATGTACTGTTATTGCTATGTGCCTGTTTAAATTTCTACATATTTACATATATGTTCCATGCACAGCATATTTATAACCATAGACATGTCTTAAAATATTTTTAAAGATAAGTTCGCTTAATACATTGTATGTGTTTTTTCCCCAAATTATTTTCCATGAGACATTTGTTGGATAGAAATGAGATTGGTGTAGCGCATGTAATTAAGAACTTGTAATATAGAATTGTACATTGTAGTCGATCTGCATGCAAAAAATAAGCAGATTATAGTTTTGTAAATTCCACAAACTTTGTAACTAGATAGTTGATAGTAGGTTTTTCCTATCAATGAAATAGAATTGACTTCAGCATGAAATGCAACAAGATTGTAAATACATTCACACCATGACATATATTCAGAGTATCAGTCCTAAATACTTCAGGGATTTAGTCTTAAATACAACAGGTAATTAGTCCTAAATTCATCAGGGAATTAGTCCTAAATAAACAGGAAGTTAGTCCTAAAAACATGACATCTAACAAACATTTCTACTGTGCCATAACAAATAGGAATCAATTAGGTGTTGATTGCTTTTAAGATAACCAAGGATTAATGTCTGGATGTAATAGCTCCCTCTAATTAGCTTAAGTCAACTTATCAAAATATCTCCAATAACTATGTATTATTTGTGAGATGTCCTCAAATACTCATTGGAGATTTCATGTTGAATATTTCCGATATGAACATCCAATTCAGATTAAATATTCATATCAGGTTGAATTATCGTGCTGCATTGAATATTCATGCCTGATTGATAATTCATTCCACATTGAAAATTCATGTCAGACTGAGCAGTTGATTCTTGGTGCAAAGAAACATGTTTATAATGAACTCAAAAGGACCTTAGATGTCAATTTTTTTATTATTAATACTTATAAAGAATTTTAGCATGCATGATACATTTCCTTATCACAGAGAAAAGATACATTCATTATAAGCATGTTTTCAAACTTCGTCATCACATAAAATGTTTTAATCAAGAAATTAGGAATCATTTGATTTTCATTGGGTTTAAGGTATCAATTCATTTAACATCATGTACAAGAGAGATAGACACAATAAAACCTCTTTATTCTGCCACGACGTAATGTCAAGCAATGTTTTGGCATTGTAAAGGGATTTGGCGAAACATGAAATTTGATATATGTTAAGAATTGTGAAGAACAAAGTTAAAGTGGACCCGAATTATTTTGGTGGTTAGGGAGGTGACAAATAAAGTGCAGAACTCTATGTTTAGTATTTTATTCTGAGGTTTTATTGTTTATGTAAATAATAAAAATTATAAGGAGTTGTTAAAGGATAATTATTTATGGTAATTTGTAGATTTATTAAGGTAAAATATTATTGGAGATTTTGTCAATGCTGTCACGGTTGTAAGTGTCTGTTGAACTATTATTTGCTATAACGTAGGAATGTACATAAATGAGAAGTGCCATTCTGGGAAGTAATAAAATGATGTGCTATCAGACTTTATGGTCTGTTGTTCTAATTGTCTTCTGTAGTTGGGTTTTCTGATGATGGAATCATCGAAAAAGTCATGTATTCTAATAAAATGTTTCTGTTAAATTTAATGTGATTATATAATAATGTTAGTTAGTTATGAATGATTATTTTGTATCAATTGTTTTTATGTTGCAATTAATATATTTTAATATATCAGTAGTTACACAATGACTTGTCAAATGTACCTTACGTTTTGCGGAACAAAATTTGGCTCTTCACTGATGCTTTGAAAACAAACCAAGGAAATTAAAACTTTCACAGAATGTATATTTCAGGTACTGTTTTTAGTATTATGATTTCTTCCAATCAAAATAAGCAGATAAATATTTTTCGATTTTGATAACTTATTTACAGTTTTTTTTTATATGGATTTGTCTTAAAACATATCTTAAAATGTGCAATCGTGTAAGCTACTTATTTTGTCATTTTTTTTTTGACAAAAAACTTTGTAAATCTCCCCTAGATTTTTTTTTTTTTTTTTTTTTTTTACCGTTATTGGAATTTGTACATTTATTGGTTTTGAAAGTTAAGAAGCACAACATAAGAATACTTCTTGACCTGATGTTATAAGTGATATGCCAAAAAATTGTATTTTTCAGTCTTCAAGTGTATTTTAACTGTTGGAGATGTCCGGGCTTAATCACAAAATCTAAGATTTCATAAAAAGAAAAAAATAACAGTGCACCCAACAGTGTCTCCAGAATCCTATTCATATCATTTCAGAAAAGAGAAGAAAATAGTGATCTAGTACTGTAAAGTTAGACATTTTTGCAGTGTGGAAATGTTCGTGTTTTTTGGATTGATTAAATCCGAGCGAAAATATCCACACGCAAATATATATTTCAAGATTATAGATATCCTGGTATATACTATATATAATAGAATACAAAGATAGCTGAACCAAAACACTTCCATGCTGCAATCTGTTTAACTCATTCACCCATGAAGACACATTTGAACTCTTCCAATTCAAATGTTGGAATAGTTTATTATGAAATTTGAGGGGTGAATGAGTTAAAGATTAAAAACAAGAAATTTCTATGCACAAATATTTTCACTTTTACAATGAATTAGTGCGAGAACATCAAAATGGGATATATAAAGATATATAAATGTTAACCATGGTCTATGTTATTTGTAAGCAAATGACCTTCACATATCAGGGTAAATATTAGTACCCTTTTTGAAATAGGGGAAAATATGCATTGTAGATGCATGACCCTTTAGCGAGGGCTGCAGGCCAGAGCCAGAGGGAGAGTGCAAGAGGGGCATGGTTACATCTTTAATTTTGTTTCTCGCTGTTCATTATAGATGTAAAATATCAGCAGTGACAATTAACAACAACACTGGGAAAATGAAATAAATGACTCAGATGTGGAACTAACAAACGGGAAATAATTACTACAAAATAAAACCGAGACAGATATTCATGTTTAATTACAAGTTACAAGTGGGAAATTTTAAACTGAAATAGAGCAAAATAAAGCTGAAATAGGGGGAAATAATGCCAAAATTGGAGAGGGGAACTGGCCCGTACTCGGCCATAATAAAGGCCTGTATATATCCATGCATATGTAAGAATAGATCATAGGTCAGGATCTTTTTCAAGTGTTGAAGTGTATTTACAATAGGTACAGTACTTTGATGAATTGTTTATTGTTGTAACTGCTGTTAATTTGTTTTTCTTTGCAAAGTTATAATCTACACAAATGCAAGGGTGTGACAATTAGCATAAGAAAAGGCCTGTAAAGTATGTAAGCTTTTATGATCATTTTATAATAATCTTATAATGATATTGTTACAATATGTTTTATGAATCAGTATATCTGTGTAACGCTAACAGGAAAGAGAGTAGTATGCTTTCACCGGGGATCGAACCCACGATCCCACGAACCCACGATCCCACGAACCCACGATCCCAGACTTCCTAGTCGGATGCTCTACTACTTTGCGAAAGGGAAATTTCCTCTAGCGTGAAGCTAGAAGATGACTGTAATCCTATGTACAATTAAAATATGCCGCACCACTTCCCCTTTAAAATATGTTTACCCTCAAACACAACAACAACCCAGGTGCTAACTTTCTTTCACTACAGGGAGGGCCACAGACACTGTTTGTAACAGGAAAAAGAGTAGTGTGTTTCCACAGGGTATGGAACCCAAGATCCCTAGTCTTTAGCTGATGCCTCTACAATACATTTTATAGACGGATGCCTATATCTAGCCAACTTAAATTATTCTTCTAAAATAATTATTTATTATTACCTTTTTTTTCCATAGTTTTTATCTACACTGATAATTTTAATTGTAATCATGTAATAATAAATACTACAAATACTATGGTCACACAGTTGTCATTTGATAGATTTGTTAAGTTTATCGCTCGTTTAATTCAAGGTGAAATATTAATATATAGAAAAACCGTCTAAACAGTTTCGAAGTTTTTACTAATTTAAAAAAGTAATGAATTTCTGCTAAAATATGACATTATTTTCTACAAATAGACTTATTATTTTGTTAACGTTATTTAGGATAGCAAGATACCGCATAATAAAATAGCAAGAATTGATTTTTTTCGTATGAATGTACCTTTTAGTCAGATATTTTACTGAAGTAATTGATGGGATTAAAACTAAACTCATTGTTTAATTTGATAATTCAAGTAAAATGTTTTGGCCATGTCTGCCTTAATGGAATGTTGATGTCGTAACTTTTTAGAATAGTTTAGATATTTTTCTAGTCTTTTGTTTCACCACTTTTTGGAAAATTGGTTGTTAATTTTATTATGTTTCAAAAATGATAGTTCTGATGATGTACTTAACTTGTATGATATATTATAAGAAAGATTAAATGTTTATGTATAGTAGGTATATAAAAAAAATATCTAACGACGAAGTAGCAAAATAAGCTGCTTTCACCCTTCACATGGCTCTTCTGGTTTGTTTCTGAAGAGCACTTTGAAGGGTGAAAACAGCTTGTTTTTCTAGACGGTGGTTAGATTTTATATGACCAGCACACGATTACCCTTCTTCTGGATATACTGTTTTCGACTCGGGTGTTTGTACATGTATTTATATTGTCTTCTTTTTTGTCTTGTGGTATCATCTTCATTTTTTTTTGTATCTTTGACTTACGATTTTGCCTGTATATCTACTGACGTTGTATTACAGTTTTTACGCTGTATTACGTTTTTTTTCCTAATTTTACCTAACTTTACTTTGACTTACATCTCTTTACCAAAATACTCAGTGTAATTATGAAGTAAGGAGGCACTTATTTAGAAAAATAATAATATGAAAGTCGATATGGAAACCTAAACAATGGAAACAGTTCAAAACTTAACAAGTTGATAACAGGATGGAAAGGTACCTGTAACAAAAAACCGTGTTGTGTTAATGCTCAAGTAAGTCTGAATTATTAAATTTGACAACTGATGAACTCTTGCGAAAATCGTAAGTGTCAAACTAGGCGATTGTATTATAGATTAATGTAATATTACCAAGATTGTACCTATCAATTAGAAACCTATTAATGCATGACAACATCTTTAATATATTATTTCTAAAAAGAAACGCATAGCTTGCAGAACTTTAATGACACAAAACAAAGACGTGTAAACAATATAAAATCCATAACAGTATTCTGAGGATTAAAATACATGCGCTGGGTCCGGGATCCGAACACTGAACCGCCAGTTATAATACGATCGCTCTATATACCTGAATGGCCCTATAGCTATCGTACTAGCTGTATCCAAACAAAATTAAGGGAGAGGTCACTCTTTGTTTGAAGAACTACAGTGAAATTCTCGAGTGATTTGCCAGTTATGGGACAGGGATCCTTAATAAGTGTTTGGTAGATCAATTGGTTATGAACGTGTGGAATCTTTGAAAGGCGAGGTACTGCACACTCTTCAGTTAAATGTCTTTTGTGACTCGTTACTCGAGGGCTATTTTTAAATGGACATGGATATGCCCTTTTGATGAACAGTGTTCACAATATATATAAGAGAAATTTGCAGGTTACTATCTTTGCCTGATCTTAAGGACCCCTGTTCCACTGCACTGTGGTTTTTCGAATAAACAGTGATTTCCCCTTAATTTCGTTTTGGATATAACTGTAGTACAGTGAGCCAGAACGCTTTTTTGAGCAGGTAGCGCAGTTGATTAGAGCTTCTTATGTTTCCTAGGTGTTTCTTAATCGTCTTGTAAGTTATGATTTTCATTTCATACAAAATTCATTAAAGCTACAGTCATGCCGGAAAAATATTCCAAAGGAAAGTTACATTTTTTCGACAGTACTGGTACGAGGATCCTTAAGCGTTAAGATTTTAAACCTGTTCACGGTGTCTTTATATTTTTGGTCCCTTCTGTACTTTCTCGGGTTAAAAGGATACATACGGTGCAGGAAAAGTCCATCTGTCCTGAGCACCAGTGTTTTAATGTCTCCTAAGTATGGTGCCTGAAATGCTGATGTTTCCAGGGAACCTGTTTTTACACTTCTGTTTTTTTGTTGGAGTACTTGATGTCTTTCAATTTGTTCTGAAGTCTCGTAAGTGCCTGCTGTATAATAATCATATTGACCTTGACTTCAGATACTTTACAATGTCGTTATATGGGTTACTGTAATATAGAAAACTTCTGCGTGTGGATTTTTCGTTTTCTTTTTCAACTATTTTCAATTTTTGTACATTCCTCGATGGTAATGCTGCAGCAAGATATACCATATGATGTCGATCTGTTCATATTTGGTAAACGCAAACATAAAAGTAAACAAAGAAGTAAATATATGTACTATATATATAAAACCACAATGCAAAAGTTTCCCTGTTGACAGTTTTTTTTTCAATATGTTTCTTTTGAAATACATGTATGCTTATTGTTACTGCTTCAATGATATATGAACTTGTCCATTAAAATATAACCAACGATAACCCATTTGTGTATTTTGTTATTGTACTTGATTTGTAAAACGCTGATGACTTCAGACCATGTTCTGGCTTCTGTTCGTCTTATAATGTTAGTGTACATGTACTTTTACAGCTTCAACCTTTCAAAAGAGTTTCAAATTAACAAACACGTAAAGTGAATTTAATGAAGAAATTCGAAAGACACACCACAATACGTACGTTATAACACTTGTTTAGTTCTTTATTATTTGGTCAGTTCTGTTTTATCAGAAAAACATTATATGATTTATTAGTTAAAGAAACTTACAAGAATAGGTGTTATGTACAAGATAGGTTTAAATTAACCTTAAAGTGGAATTTTGTATTTGTTTATTTAAAACCGGTTGTTTACAAAAGGAAAGGATTAGCTACATACATAAAAACGATAGTCATGCTCAATGTGAATATTAGGTATTTGCAAGAAAGAGCTTAACATCTGAGTAGACCAAACAGGAAAGATAGAATTCTTAAGATACCCGTGTTTATTATATTGACTCTGGAAAGACAGATGACAACCAGAAACAGACTGGCCAAGGGCAAGAAGGGGTAGCATCTCCGACTGCAGTCTTCTTGCGAGGACACTCATTATTCAGCTACAGACTCAGTTTCATATGAATTCCCTCAGAGTCTTCCGAGGAAGGGGGTGAGTGGGTGGGTGGGTGATGAAAGACTCATTAGGACAGAGAGAGAGTAAAGTCAAGAAACATTGTGACGTTACATTTAAAATATTGTTACACCGAATCAATATTACAGCCCACTGATCTCCACGTGATTATGATTCAACCAATGGGAATTTTGGTTTTGTCTAATATATTGGTAGTGTTCGAGATTTCTTAAGATCAAAGACATTGACATAACTGAAACTCGCTTATTCGCGGTAATGAGAAAATTACTGTAATTCGCTTATTCGCGGATTGGTCTAGTGGTTAATACTTCGACCTTCCACGCAGGCGGCCGGGTTCGTAGTCGTAGTACGCATAGAATATTCAGAGAAAGTGTTTTTCTCGTGTCCATGCAACTGCAACAACCCAGATGAAGTATACAATTGTCTGGGGTGGATGTTGCGGTATCTGTGCTGTAACATTCAAGTGGGGTGGCACTATAAATGATACCGTTGAAAGCATGGTCCCACAACAAACAGAACACAATACATCTCCAGCACACGCAGGCATGCACACATATGGAGATATCTGCCAGGTGGTATAGGACTAGTAGCTAGCGCCTGATAAGACAGCTCCTGTGAATTCCTCAAAATTGTATTGATTAATTAATATACTAATTGTAATGATTGTATGAGTTGTATATCCATGTACTGTAAAGCGCTTTAGAGTGGCTTATTCAAGCTAGATAGGGCGCTATATCAAATGTTGTATATTTATTTATTTTTGAAGATCTTCTTGCCCGGAATCTAATTTGTATTTTGTTCTGATATCCACAGCTACGTTGAAGCTTCTAAATAATAGTCACGGAAAGATCTTGCTTCCTGTCTCCTCCCTGTGTTCTCATCGTCAGTATCCGAGGTAATAGAATTTGCAAAGTACTCGTCCACTGCCTTCCAACCGGATGAAGAAGTCGGCAAGTTATATCAACTCTTAATGATAACAACACTTTCTCACAATTTATTATTTCACATCTCCTAGGTCCCTTGATACATTTTGTATTCCTATGTAATGTTGGATCTTTGGTATAAACCTTCACAACCTTCCAAACGAATATGTGAGATTTTGGGAAATGTCTGTTCAGTTCTGGGGCATATATTGAAGTACATGTGTCGATATATTGATGAAACTAATTAGCCCGCACTGCGTGGAATGCAGCTAGAAACGTCTATCGGTAACATGTTTGAATGGGCGAATTTTATTGCTGAAATACAAAAAAAAATACAGCTCGTACCCTATCGCACCTACTTATCCACTATAACCGAGCTGTTTATTACATGTTGCTAGCGACAAATTGCCCCTTATTTATTGGTTTTACTAGTCGTTGATGTATTAGCGCTATTCGACCGCACACTGTTTAAATGTACGTAAACAAATATGGCTAAACTATTTTATTTTTCCCTTAACGAGATTTAAGAAAATATTCGTCAAATTGCTCAAGAACACAAAAAGAAAGTATCGAATACGACAATTATGATTAATTTTTTGTTCTATGACCATTCCAAATTGGACTAAACTAATTATGGCTAAAATAAACACATATATCGAACTAAATATGACAATTATTATGGAGCGTTGTGGTGGCCAGCCGCACAAGATTCAACCACTTGACTTATCGTAAGTGTTTTGATAACTCTATAAACCTGTCATGTGTATTTACACACTTACTAGATTTAAAGGCAAATAAAAAAAATTGAAACAAATAAACACAATGTTTGTGACGTTTACTTTTTCTTATTGAGCGTACTTCCTGTTTAGCCGCTCACAAGTCAAGATGGAAAATAGTGTAATCGTGTTCTTATTCTGCTTGCTGTGGACATTTCCATATACAGGTAAATCAGAACAGTTTTTGCGATGCAACGATTTGAGTATAAGTTTTATGTTAATACCTGCAATTTATTTTTATTGTTAAACAAGCGCCTTAAAAGATGGTATGGTCACCGTTAAATTTCCACCCCATGATCAGTAATTTGAAAGATACTGGTATGTTGAGATATAAAAATTGAATATATTGAACTTGAAATTTTGTGTTGAATTGATACATAGCAGATTAAACTTATTCTTAAATCATGCATTAGGGGTAATCACTTTACAAAGATGAAAATAAAACACACACACACACACACACACACACACACACACACACAAACACACACACACACTCATCAAGTGATTGCACCTTTAAAATTTAATAACACATTATGCCCAAAAATGAATTACACTGCATCATACAGCTATTTCGTCCTTCTGGGAATCATTAGTGATACTAGGAACTTAAACGTTGAAAATCTAAATAGGACTAAACTTCTGTCTGTACACAGACAAGAGAGGTGCATCAAAACCCTAAATCTACGAATTTAAAAAAATAGAGGAATTTCGATAAAAAAAATGATAATAAACTTTATGACATGTCTCTGTCTTTTGTGAGCTTACTAAATGCTACCTAATGACAACTTATTTAGAGGTTAGTTACAATGTATATAGCTAGGTCATGTAGAGATTAATGTCCTTCTTACAAGCTGTTGAAAGGCATACCGGCTTTAAACAGGATGCTTTTAGCCAGTAAAAACAAAACAAATCGTTACAAAATGTCTCGGTATCGAATTTAAACAGTAAACTAAGTCTGACTTGGATATATAAGATCTTATATGAGTTTCCATTTCACACGAGATTTATGAAACAACTCAGCGAGCCTCTGATGACCTAAAATGAAAAATTCGTGATGAGTTACATAAATTTCATAGGAAAAGAAAACGAGTGTTAGATCCTTTATACCACATAATCAGGATTTATTGCATTTATTCGTGTAACACGACAAATTTCATGCAACCTTGAAATGTAAAAAGCCGCCATTTTGACTATTGTGCGTAGGCTGATATGTCATATAACATGGGTATATTCACTGGCTAACACTGTACAGTATGAGATAACAATAAATACTCTCCAGATAAGGTGTCATTTTATGTGATCAAAGGTTGGGTTCCAGCTAATGTTAAATTTCCAATTGAACCACCCACACCCGGATTTCTTTCAAACTTTGTATGTTTGTAGTACTATAAATAGCAATACAAAATATACACATAATTTTCATCTTTTAGATTAAAAAGGCCCGAAGGGCCCACATGTTCAGTGAACTGACCATAATTATTTCAAAACAAGCGTCAATGAAATGTTTTTGTACCACCTTTTTCATAAATTCTTATTTTGTTACGTTCCTGAAACAGTTTTTTTTTATTTTATTTTTTTATCAAATTTGTATTGGTATTTTGATACACAGATAGTTTAAGGTGAAAAATAGTGGATTTTTAACATTTTAAAAACCAAGCTATCGTCAAAAATATATAAACTTGGTATGATATAAGTTTTGTCCACCATTTTGATTTATTTAAAAATTAGCTTCAATATGTGTTTTAAATTAACAACTAACAGCAAGATAGATTTGTACACACATTTAATTAATATCCTACTGTACATACATATCAGAAAACATCAATAATCATGCACAAGTATAATTGTATACAGAAATACATCAAGTACATAAAAAACACATCATATTGGCATTTGGGGCGAACTCAGCATATAGACTTTTTATTGTTGATACTATTCTTCAACTCAGTTGGCAACTGGGATTTGTAGCTGTGGAGACAAAGTCCTGTTTTCTACAAATAGTGATTGCTTCTGTTGTTCAGATCTGCAGACTTTGCTGCAATACTGAGTTGAGTGCGAGTATAATATTCGTAGTAGTACAAACTTTGTTGTTACCAAGACTACTCCTATGTATACCTTGCTATACCAAACCGGATGAAGAATAGCATCTTACGTGTTATAATTAAATTTAAAATGTTACCTTTTGCGGACTGGCTGTAACTCTTTGGCTACATTGCTCCAGTGCGACATTAGGTAACTATGGGACAATTTGGTGTCGCCACCCGTAAACTCGAGCTGGCTGTAACTCTTTGGTTACATTGCTCCGGCTCGGTATTGGGTTAGGACATATATAGTAATGTCTAAAACTGTTATATCTAATTATAGATGTTATGTAATATTATTACATATTTACAATTTTTTGAAGGGGT
>NW_018406415.1:2786645-2787943 GCF_002113885.1 Mizuhopecten yessoensis
TTTAAATTAACAAATAACAGCAAGATAGATTTGTAAACACATTTAATTAATATCCTACTGTACATACATATCAGAAAACATCAATAATCATGCACAAGTATAATTGTATATAGAAATACATCAAGTACATAAAAAACACATCATATTGGCATTTGGGGCGAACTCAGCATATAGACTTTTAATTGTTGATACTATTCTTCAACTCAGTTGGCAACTGGGATTTGTAGCTGTGGAGACAAAGTCCTGTTTGCTACAAATAGTGATTGCTTCTGTTGTTCAGATCTGCAGACTTTGCTGCAATACTGAGTTGAGTGCGAGTATAATATTCGTAGTAGTACAAACTTTGTTGTTACCAAGACTACTCCTATGTATACCTTGCTATACCAAACCGGATGAAGAATAGCATCTTACGTGTTATAATTAAATTTAAAATGTTACCTTTTGCGGACTGGCTGTAACTCTTTGGCTACATTGCTCCAGTGCGACATTAGGTAACTATGGGACAATTTGGTGTCGCCACCCGTAAACTCGAGCTGGCTGTAACTCTTTGGTTACATTGCTCCGGCTCGGTATTGGGTTAGGACATATATAGTAATGTCTAAAACTGTTATATCTAATTATAGATGTTATGTAATATTATTACATATTTACAATTTTTTGAAGGGGTATTTTTATATTAGAAATTAGTTATTAAATTTCTATTGAAAACAGGCCAAACTTAGGTGAATTATGATAAAAAAAAATAAAAGATAAAAATGAAATAATACAATGAAATAGGTTAATATGAGTTATGTATGTTGCATAATCCAAATGTTTTGGTCGTATTATATACATATACATAAATATCTAATGGTGAGCAGTACCTGTATTCTACTCTATTGAATATGAGACGTGATGGTCTTGGATTGTTACAGTATCATGTTACCACTTGTTCTACATATTTGACTCGTTGTCGGGTGTCATGTATAGTTAAAGGTCACCCGGTACGTATACGCAGGCATGGTGTAATAATTACCACATTTATTCTGCAATAAGTCCAAGTAGTTTTACACAACCCCGGCTCAAGCAGGAGATGGACATACATGTATGGAAGGACAATGCTACAATATCTGTTGCTCTCTACTCATGGGCTTATTGCCAGATAGATGCAGAACCTATCTAACTTAAACAGTATAAAAACTGTGCCTGTCAGTTTGGTGTAGTTACATGTATAGCAAATCTTGCACACAATTGCCTGCAGACTGTCCATGATCTATCCGGTAGATGTCAGAGCTATTTGGGCCTCTCTGATTGAGGAA
>NW_018406415.1:2788949-2789646 GCF_002113885.1 Mizuhopecten yessoensis
TTTGACAGTTCTTTCACACTGTCTACATGTTCGTGCATAGTTCCTGGCCACCGTTGCACAAACCACTGACCCTGCATATATCCCTCGAATCCTAACGTACCAGATGCATCGGTATACAGTTGAATGTCCTCGGATGTTGTGATGTAACGGTTATAAAATATGGTTGCTCCATTCCAGTGCCTCAGATACGTTAACCACATCCTAATGTCATGCCTACATTCATTATTGATCTTGATATGATGGTGTAATGCCCTCACACTGGTTGACAATTTAATGATGTAGGAAACAAAGCTTTTGCCAGGGATCACTACTTTACTTGCAAAATTCCAATGCCCTAAAAGCTGTAAAAGTTCCCTCTTTGTACATGACTGACGGTTTTGAAATGATCTTAACATTTCCACATCCCTTTTAAGCTTGTCTTCCGGTAACCTAGCTTCCATGTTATGCGAGTCTAGAATAATACCTAAATACTCGAGCGCAGTTTCTGGTCCACAAGTGTTATGGAGGGTCATTGGTTTGTTCAGGCTATTAAAAATGTGGTACAATAAAGACATATTTTTATCTCCACATTCACCGGGCTCTTCGAAGGTAATAAAGTCATCCAACAGATGCAATATATGCGCGATTCCATAGTTATTTAAACGATCCAACGTATGGCCTGCGATAAATTGTCAAAAATCTTTGGACTCGACCGACA
>NW_018406415.1:2791541-2791787 GCF_002113885.1 Mizuhopecten yessoensis
AAACACTTTTCCTCGAAGTAGATCGAGGTCGACGACTCGCCATTGTCCGGAGTTAAAGTTCACGCACAGTTGTAAATATACATTCCCTGTCCGGTAACTATTAGGTAACCGCTCGGTTAAAACTCTTAATATGTTCCCAACAGGCTATATGAAAAGATACCTTAATAGTATATGGATTAGATTTAGGATAATTCCGTGATTAACGGACAAATTAATTAATGAAACTTAAGATTATTTCCGACTGGT
>NW_018406415.1:2792068-2815557 GCF_002113885.1 Mizuhopecten yessoensis
TATCACCAGGTTGAAAATAATTGAAATCCGGGGAAATAGTTTTCGAACTACTTAAACGCTAATGGTGCAAAATTTTGGATTGAGAAAAGTGTCTAAGTTCACAATAAAACACCTTAAAGGGGTAAAGCACAGCATAGTTACATAATTATTTAATCATTATAAGGTGTATATATAGTTTAATGTTAATTTTAGAAAACATTATAATTCTATAATGCAGTCAAAGCCTGAACAATATGTTCTTTCTTTATCTTTTATCAAATCTTAATATTTGTTGTGTTTTTTCTGCATTTGAATAATATTTGTCAATGAATATACTTAAATAATATAGGATTCATAGAGCATGATAAAATTCAAGCCGTCACATCAACAAGTTCAGCATAACAATGTTTTAACCCTCAATAAGCCAATGTCTCTTTATTTTGCAAGTCAATATCCCAAATGTGTTATCAAAAGTTGTTTAATAGGGACTAACATTATAACTATATTGGCCTTTGTTGAACAACATGTAAACACATTAAGTAATTACACATATAAGTAAGACCTGGTGTCATTCCTCGTTGTGCCTGCACATGTATTATTCAAATGAATAAAGGTCAAAAGGGCACCCTTGCCAATGTCTATACATTTTATATTTTATATGTATAATAAGGCTGGTACTAAATTATTTAACACCTGAATATTAAAATACCATATACCTTAGGCGTAGCTGACAACAAAAGACATAGTTAACTAGTGTACATTGTACATATGTAAATGTAATATTATTTTATATCAGAATCACAGTTTCCTTTTAGGGTCACCCAAACCAGGCAGGTTTGTGGATAAAGACCAGATAACAAGTTAACCACACACAAATATCGGCAACTTTGCTTACTTACAAAATATTGTATTATAATTTACGTTAATGGAGAAAATTAACTTTTTTATGTGAATACTTCCAACACTGTTGCATTATGGCCTATTACCAGGTATGGCCTTTTCCATATCATAAATAACATTGATTAATACTAAATTCCCTCCATCTATTATCACATTTATAGTATATTATGTCGTATTCACATAAAATATCATTATTTTCAAGTTAGTATAGATTCTAAAGCTCTATTTTTCATTAAAATGACTTCAAGAATGTTTGAATTCATTTCTGTAACTACACACTACCTCTGTTCATAGTGCTAGAAAACTATTTTCCCGAATTTGATTTTTTCTAAAATTTCTTGTGTGTACAGAGAATACATATAACTTGTTTTGAAATGGTTTTAAATGATGGACAAAGGTTATGACAAAATGGTTTGATGACTGAAACTTCAAAATTGAGATTTGATAAATTGAAATGCTTCATTTTTCACCCCCCAAGTTGACTTGTTACTACAGTTATCATTTCGAAATGATAATTATTGATGTGTAAATGAAGTAACAAATGTCTTCAACAGATCTGAGAGATAAATATGTCCTAAAATGAAAACAAGGCGCATCTTTGGGGCACTTAAAGATACGTAGTGTAAAAATGTGAATTACAGACCCTGTGGACCTTTTACATTTCACAACTGGAAAAGGAATGACTTATTCAGGTATGTTTGAGTGTACTCTAAAATACTGCCTAGTTTTAAAAAAATCGGAGGGTGGGTGGTTTTTGGAATCCCACCTTTGTGACTAAGCTTTATTTTTTATAAACATTATACAAAACACATTTTTTTTATAACGTCTCAAACTGATTTATTACACAACTACTTGTGACATAAGGACGCGTTTTATATAGTTCAGTTATTGATCTAGGTCGCACGGCCCTCGCCTTCACACTAACAATCAAAATTGTTAAAACACGTATCGGTGAAATTTACTGCCATATCTGCGGTTTCAAGTGGCTGCAGTCATTTTAATTTGAGACTGGTGTGCCTCTCAATAGCTATTATATATACTGTTCTGTTAACCACAGGACCTAGGTATATAACTGAATTTTGGATGAGGTGTTATTTTGTAGCACTCAGTTTGATTACAAAAGAGATGGATAAGTGATAGTGTTGGTAAACGTTTTTTTATTACGGCATCACCCTTAATGCATTAGTACAGAAAAGGCTTAGTACGCTCTGTATCATTTTAATAACACAAGTTCAAATTCAACATATATCCAAAAATACATATCAACTCCTAGGTTTAAGTTTTAAATTTGTATTCTCATTGCGTTACGCAGACTAGAACATTTTTTAAGAGAGTTTGTTGAACCTTAAAGCTTGTCTGCTATATAGATATATGCTTTTATGCCATGTAACTGTATTCTTAAAACATGTATCAATGTAATGTGATACATGACACTCAAATAAACCAAATATAGACTTGACTTGAATCTGCTTGTGCAGTATTAAATGGCGTTTGACCAATATAGGATCCTAAATGAGTTTTCATTTTATATGAGATTTTATGAAACGAGTCTTAGGAGTTTCTATTTTTGCGGGCCTTGGCGAGCAAAAATTAAAACTACGAGACGAGTTTCATAATAGCTCATATGAAATGAAAACAAGTTTAAGATACGGTTTACCACATAACTCAGAAAACTTACATTTTGACTGGTTTTAAAGCCAAAATGTAGAGAGCTTAATCAAACAGAGACAGCTATTTTGTTGCACCATTCACAATTTATTACGTCACGTTATTGCCCATATTATGACGTCACAATCGATTTCTGACTGGTACAGCCAATGGAAAACGCTCCAGGGTATATTACACTAGTGACATATGGAAAAATATTACACGGACGAATTCACTGGATAATGATTATGAGATAAAAGCAAATATAACATGCAGAGTGACTCAGATATCTATTAATTATATCTAAAAACAGAAACTACAGTGTTAGCCTTTTTGCAAACAGGATATTAAGGAGAATAGATATATCGGTCACTATTTATGAAATCTAAGAAACCGTCTTCTCTTACAGGGATACAGTAAAAAAAACATAAAAGGAACGCAGGCTTTTCGGACTCGTGTTCTTAAACGCATCAAACTTGATCCTTTAATGTTATGACCCGCAGGCAACATGCTCGAAATATTTTCATTAACCGTTCCATTCGAAGAAAATACCAATAAGATATAAAACGCCAAAGAGTGACTTGTACGGTAACGGTCAGTAATATCATTAAATGATGTATGATTGTCTAACTTGAAAACCTGAAATCAAAATTATATTTTGATATATCTTCAATATGATTTATCAGTTTGGAAATATGTGATATCAAAGTTTTACTTTTTACGCAAACAATGACGATCAATGTACATATTAAACGATATTTTGTTACCAGCGAACAATTAGAATTTATTCAATGCAGTAGTAAAATCTTAATCATTAAGAAACGTATAAGTTGTATTGTCATAGGTCTAGATAATAACTCATATATTCATCATGTTTAATTATCGGATACTTTCGGTGTATCGTATGCTATTGCTGTAACTGGTTATGAGAAGAAATATCAATTGATTATTTAGTAGAAAAGCTTGTGGCAGATACTTCAGTTTCATACTTTTTCATTATGAGGTAAAAGTTACTTTACATACATTGTATGTCTACATATATTTCTCTAGGCATACTGCATTATCGTTCACCTTTGATACGAATCTTTTCCAAGTCTTTTCGAATCCAGGGTTCAATTATTTTAAATTACACTATGACGTTTTATTGAATGACTTGAATTGTCGCTGAGTGAAAATATTGTCACTTCCGTTGAGTGAAATTTCATTTTTTAATTGTAATACTTGAAAGAGATCAGGAGTTGTTCGCGGGGACCTATGAGAAAAGAGGCTACTCGCAACCTAATAAAACCCCAATCGTCATTAATGTAATATTTTGTAAATGAATATTTCATAGTAACAACCTATATCCATAAGAAAATTGCAATTGAATATTTTCCACTTCATGTTTTACATAATAAAAAATAAATGCTATTGAATATGAAATGCAAACGTCTTGACAAAACATGAATGATACAAAGATGCACAAGATGTTATATCTTGAAACATATTGTATGTATTTGTTATATCCTGTTCCAGCTGCGTACCCTGACTGCTGCCATGTGACCAGGATACAAGAAGGGAGTCATGTCTCGTGCTTTGGATGTCGTTTACAGACCATACCGTAAGATTTGCCAAACAACACAACTAAGCTGAACCTGCATAACAACAATCTGATTAACCTACACAGGGATTCGTTTCCAGATCTACCTCTATTACAGACCCTGAATCTTCAATCAAACAATCTGTCGAGAATTTCGTCTGGAGCGTTCGACAGCGTTTGGAGCATAGAACACCTGGATCTATCGGACAATCAACTTGAACACCTCTCAATGGATCCAACAATATTTGAATCTCTCACACAACTCAAGACATTAAAAATTAACAGAAACGATTTTCATATTAAGAAAATCTACCCCGAATGTGCGCTGTCAACCATTTCACAACTAGATTGGCTTTTCATGGATATTTTCGAACGATTCAGTTTCGGAAATGGATTTTTAAACTTTACTAACCTGAGAAAATTAGAGCTGTCTTTTAGAGGCAGAGACAGCGTTTCGTTTCTGAATACATCCTTTCATGGACTTAAGCGATCAAACATATCACACCTTATTATAAGGTCTCGTATCAGAAAGATAGAGACGAACTTTCTTTCGCCACTAAACACACTTAAGACATTCAAATTTCAGTCACTTGGTTCCGCTATGAGTGTCCATGACCCTCTTCAGGGGCTCTACGGGTTACGAAATAGATATATGGATTCATTGACAATTGAATCCTTCGGAGTGAAATTTAGCAGAGGTTTCAATCTGGTCAAAAGAGATTTTCTTTATCTTCGATCTATATGTGTCAAAAACCTTTACCTTACCAGAAATGACATTACAGGCATAAGTACAGACGCCGTGGCGGCGTGGACTAGTAGGAAATGTATAGAGGTTTTAGATGTCTCACGGAATAGGTTTTATACTCCAAAATTATTATATATTTTAGTGCTTTTCCCATCAATTACTCAACTTTATTGCTCGCACATAAATGACAATTCCAGACGGAAGCGAAATATATTAGCCGTCATGGAACAGGTTTTGTTTCTTCCCAAGCATCTTACTTACGTGAACATGACACATAATAGGTTATCGGGACCAATGATTAACGTGACGTTTGCTAAAGGTAACAATCTCCAGAAGTTGGACATAGGTTACTCCAGTAGGAATCCGGCATGTTCCTATGGACAAATAAAAGGCCTGGTTCATCTGACAGCGTTAGATATGTCCGGTATAGACTGTTCTAATCCAAATCCTAACATGTTTGCTGGCATGCCGAATCTATCGCGAATCGTGGCAAGTCGGTGTAATCTCGAAAAAGTCTTTACCACAAATTCAATCTCATTATTCAAGGGACTGTCTACTCTCTCTTTCGTCGACATTTCCTCAAATAGTCTTGAATTTTTAAACACTGACTTATTTGTTGATCAGAAGGATTCTCTAAAGACTTTAGTTCTTGCTGGGAATCACATTGACCATATTCCTTTTCTACTGCTAAAGGATCTTAATGTGATAGAAACAGTTGATCTACGTTATAATCAAATTTCTACATTAAACCATTCCGAATATACTGTTCTTGAAGAATTGAAATTGAAATTCGAAAATTTCAAAATTATGCTATTTGGAAACCCTTTAGTGTGTAGTTGTGACAATTTGGACTTCATTTTGTGGATAGCAACAACTAAGGCTTTGTACAACAAGAACGAACTTTCATGCATGACCTCGACAGGAAGTCAACTGAAGATTGTAAAGTTCTTAGAGTCTTTTGATGAATTCCAGGACAGTTGTGTTTCTCAATTCTGGTTAATCATCTCCATTATTCTGATATTGGTTTTCTTCATGTTGATTGTTCTAACACGAGAGGCATGGCGACGTAGTGTGTGGTTGCGTGTGAGATGTCGACAACCATTGGAACAAACGATATATCAAAACGACATTTTTATATCATATTGTGACGAAGATGCTGATTGGATAGTAAATACATTCGTTCCATGGTTGCACGAGAAAAAAATCAAATATTGCATTGATCAAAAACATTTTCCACCTGGTCGTGACATCGCTGATAACATTATGGACGCTGTAGATAACTCATATCAAACTGTGTTTGTTGTGAGCTATCCTTTTTTGGAAAGTGAATGGACAACGTTTACGATAAAACTAGCCAGTGTTTATTCATTTCGCGATGGACGGGAAGACATGAATATCATAATTCTTTTAAACGATATAAAAAAGAGCGAATTTCCAAAGCTCGTACCTGAAAATTGGGATGTAGTTCGTCCTTTACACTGGACAAGCGACAGTTGTACAGATAACGAAACGACTAATAAACTATTTTGGAAAAGACTGTTTAAACGCATTCAACGAAGAAATAGACGTTTTTTATCCGCATATGGTTCCGAGTCCTTCTTGTAATTTATTGTAGGGATGTATCATATACATATGTCTATCGTGTTCAAGTAACAGACTATTTATTGTCAAAGAGGTTTGATTGATTGCTGTCAAAATATTGATTATCTATGTAGTGGTCGTTTTAAAATGTGTATACCTTATTTTCCATATAGATGGTGTGTTCTGACTGTGTGGGTAAATACTTTAACCCGTCTTTTAATTCATCTTTGTCAAATTGTCAGGATACCTGGTGCTTTGCTTTTGCAGCTTTTCTTAACAACGTTTTGACAGGTTCTCGAAAATGGCATTATGACAGGATATATCGTGTCTCTTATACTTCTTGTGATGGGCATGGACTTGATCATCAAGGTCACAGACAGGAGTACGACCAACGGTAAACAGGGGTTTCATTGACGGAAAGGTCAAGCTCTCGATAAAAACAGAAAATATACCAACGATCGCCGAAAATCCGATCAAGAGCTTGGGGAAGTGGAATGATGCAAGCCCGAATGACAGCAAGAATATCACACGATTGCAGATCCAGGTGGAGGAGGGTTTAAGGAAAAAAGACAAAACAGAAATACTGTCGGGGAAATTCAATTCCTGGAACTACAAGCATATGATTCTTCCTCTCCTGTCTTGGCCTATCACACTGAACGAGGTCATCACGACTACAGTGGACGCTCTTGTGAGACCGAACAGCAGATGCCTTTAAAGATGGATTCGGGTACCCTAAGTTTGACAAAAAAACACTTAATTGTACACTGGATGACCCACCAGGTAAGCGTGTGTACGTGTCGTCTTCGTATAAAGGTGGAAGCATGGGAAGGTTTCACTTGAATAAAGAGACATGCTGGAAGTTGACAGACGTAAGAAAAGGAGACATTCGAAATAACAAGTCGGCATCAATTGTTTATGATGCGGAAAGACGAGCAACAATCCACCAGGGAGGTATATTTGATCGAGCTCAGAGTTGGGATATGCTGGCGGGCTTGGGAAAAGACTTTAGACCGATCTTCCAGTGATCGGTAGAACCAGTCTACACCGGGACATTTTTCTATGGTCATCGCTAGGGGAAAATTGATCATCGTGAAGCTGACTGTTCTGTGGAAGGGTCGATGTGAGAAGGCTTATGAGATCAAGAAAGGAGAGAACGCCAGCCTTGCTTACGAGGATACGGCAAAGGGATTGAGTGTGTGGGTCTTATCTGTCAAGATTAGGTGCAGGGTTTATCACAGGAAAATCCGTGTGGAGGATGTTTAAACCAACTGTCATAAAGGGGAGGGATCGAAAACTGTATAATGCCTGGCAACAACAACAGAGACGTTGTCCAGAAGGGAGAACAAGAGCTGGAAGCTATCCTCCGACGGGAAATAATTTGGCCAAAACTGTATACACGCCACCTTTAAGACGGCTGTAGATAACCAACAAATGAGAGATAGTTCCGGTTAATGGCGTTGTTGGATATTGCATTTTAGAAGTGTACGTGCATTTTTGGTGGAGTAATGGCCCTTTTATGGCCGTATCACACATGACATAGCAAAACTGTGCTTCATTTTTGCTGTTAACTTTTCCTTGTTTACACGCTAACTCAAACAACTGTTCTCCTTGTTTCATTAAACTACTTGGTTGTTTCATTACCTGAATGTGTTGAATGAGTTCTTCAATTGTGACATTTAAACGCTATTCGACAGAGTTATGCCTCATTTGCAGTCCCAAATAAGGGCATTCTGTCGAAAATGCAAGATCTTTTTAAAATATTTGTTCAAGACTCCTAACTCAAAGCCAAGGTTCTAGTTTTAGTGAGAGCAACATTGACCATGAAAGTGTAATTCTGAATCACAAAATAGCAAAATACACAGTAAATGAAAGGCAAGGTAACAGTCACTAACAAAATGGTAGCAGTAAACACATTTATATTAACTGAAGTTTCTTTATGTTGATTGAACTCAATCTTCATACGGTACCTCCGAAGGTCAAAGTCCAAGGTCATCGTTACTTTAAATAGAAAATCTGTTTCCGTGCGATAACTTGAGTCGATTAAGCTCAGACTTCATACAATGCCTAGCTTGTGATAAGTGGTATATAAGAACCTTGAATTATAAATTATTATTATTTTTTATCTGAATGAGAAATGTTCTTCTTCTTCGCTTAAATAAGAAATCGTCTGAGTGATGTTTTTCATCACTGAAGATGGATGGGATTAGGGGATTTATTTATATTTTTTTGTATAAATTCACTTTAAATCCCGTTTCAAGATGAATTTTGTACAATAATTACCCTTCGTTCACAAGCTTACCTAGGGGATATGCGATAACAAAAGCATATTTCATATAAGTGACAACTGTTTTATTGTTTATGTATTTTTGTTGCATTATCATTTGTGTTTTAGTGACTGCTTATCTCTGTTACATGTTGTGATATGTAAGTGATCATGTTTCTGTCTTGTAACAGGGGGGGGGGGGGGGGGTGCCCTGAAAATGTGACAAATATTTCTGTCTGCACTGTCGTTATCACTATTTTGCGTATATACAAGTAGTGTGCATTATAGTTTAAGGAAGTACGCAAGTTATTTTAGAAGTAGTACTAAACAATTATTATAGTAGTATCTGAAATGGTTCAAAAGTATACGTAGTTTGTTAGTATTTTAGTACGCAAGAATGTATCACAAAGGTAGGCGAAATTGTATTGAGTCGAACACAGATATCATAACGCTGTAGTCGAGATAGTATAGGAGCAGTTGGGAAGGAATTACATACAGTACACAAGAGATTGTAATAGTGCGAGATTTGGATTAAAAGTTGTAAGCGAGAGGTGGGTATAAAAGATCAGCGGTTATGCAGCTGTTCTCTATGTCGCTTCACATGTATTAATCATTTATCCCTGCATTGATATTTGTTGATAAAAGAAGCGATACATTTGTTTTATTGTTATAGAAAATGACATGTCGAAGTTGTGACATTCACTACAATATCCTCTCAATAATAGCTAGTAGGTTGACATGCTCTACCAGAAACGTTCAGAAGAGGATATAAAACGGTTTCTTGTTGAACATTTCATATGTATTTCACGAGTGACCAGATCGCTTTTATTTTAAGGAAATTCAAGTATTCCTCAATGCAAGTTAAAATATAAAGACGATACCATTATAAATGCGTACATAATAAGATAAAGACAATACTTAATGATAAAGCATAATGCCCAACACCAATATTTTAAACGTTCTGATTGCTTATAACATGTATGCTCGTTAGTTTTATATTCTGCATATATATTGATTATTATCATAAAATCTATTTTTTACTATTGATTTTTTTTTTGTCTATTTTCTCACTGCATTTGAACTAATGGCACTTATTTATCTGATCAGAGTGACTGCGCTGTACAGGACAAATAATTGTAAAGAAAATCAAATAAATAAGTCAACCGCAAATCGTATTATTATTCGTGCACGAGAGATATGTTTACGCTACAGCCTTTAAAACATGACCGATAAATGAATAATGCTGAATATTTTCTTTACAGATGAGGGGGTCCGTGAATAATATTTCATACTGAAAAGACTACTCGTATGCCTAAATCAGAAACATGGTGTCAGCACTGAACGACATGTTAACTTTTAAAATAAAGTTTTCTCATTGGATTTTTATTCTGTTCCTTCTTTACCTAAAACGTTAAAATATTACTGTAATGTAACATTTTTTCTTATTATTTGTATATGTTTAGGAAACAGAGGGTCCGTCTCTGTGCTAAATTCCCGCGAAATGTGAGTTCCTTCACATGTCAGGATCGTGAAATTATATTCCGTATTAATTGAATTTCTTATCGCACAAATTTAAGCACCGCGTAAATAACTCGCTATACGGTAGCAAGGATGAAAGGCATTTAATACTAAATACATGTTGTACTAAGCTACAGTTTGATCAAAATGTTAAAGTAGTGATGTCAATTGGCAATTTGCCTTAACACAGCGGCCGTGCACATTCATATTTCAAATACTTATTTTCTGTAAACAAGCATGGCACAACAAGAATCGTAACACACCTCTGGCTTTGAAATTGATTCGATGGCTTCTGTTCAAAAGTTCTGTTTTCATACGGGTTTTTTTCATTTACCTTAATTTGAAAGGACATGAACATGCAATCGTTGTTTTCCATCTTGTGATATGTTTTGATGTTATGAAGTGGTTGTTGTGAACCAGGAGCATTGATTACACAGGATGTGTAAATGAACAAACATTTCATCCGATAGCAGGTATTTATATCTGGGTAAGTGATGTACCTTATCAGCATATACCTTTGTTTTCTCTTAAAGTATATTTTCAACAAATAACCAGAAATAAATGTGATTATATTGCATCAACGACGCTGCTAAGGTGGCTACACATGTTGTATGGTTGCACGTTATTAAGATACATTCCTGTTCGGAAATTAAGTTACGAAGACAGAGATGGACGTGACGACATGATCCGAGGCAAAACGAAATAATGAGAAAAACTGTTTATGATAATAATCTGTGTTAAGAAATAAGTCATGTTATATAATGATAACCTACGATTGATTCAAAAGTTAAAATTAAGAATTATCGTAATCACAAAACATTTATACAATTTAAATGTGTAGAAAATTCTCATCCTCTGACAAACGCAATAGTTTTTCGTCTGTTAAATAATACACGTACTTGTAAAAACCCCGCTCGATTACTGCAGGGTTAACGCTCACTTACGTTCTATGCATCCCCGGAATATGTCATCACAAAATCGAACGCTCAGTGTGCCATCTTGAGGATGATATAGGAAGACCAATTTGAACCTTCGAGGTATATCAAAAGAATATCGCTGCAAGCTTAACAGTAGTATTGACCGGCTTTGAAGTCGGGTGTTGCTCCTCTGTTATTTCGAAAGAACAAGTTTCGGCCTAGACAGAGAGAAAATTAGACAAGGGGAGACAACTCAAATGCTGTTGTAACTGGTAGCAATCATTGGTGAGGCGGCCGTCCTATTAACCTGCGGAGCCTGCAACCTTGTTTGTTTTATTTACTTAAGGTATTCTTATGAGGTATTGTTACTCTGTACACACAGGTTCAAACATTACACAAATATGTTCGTAGGAATGGCTGAAATCTTGAATTAAAAGGTTAAATCCGGAATTTTAACATGAATTCTCTGAAGAATTCCACTTGCCCTAACAGTTGTTTAGCTGTCTGTCAAATGTTTTCATTTAGGTTTGTGGTGTGAAATGATATTACATACCTTAACCTGGAATAGTAGAAGTGTTTATACATTAATGGTATCGAATTTCTATAGCCACACATGATCGAGGACAATATCAAACACGAGTCTTTTAACTTCATGGGTTTGTTTTGTGTTCATTTGTATTGTAGTGCGTATTGCGTTTTTATTGGTTTGAATCCCAGAAAATGTTCTTTTTCACTACCGTCAGCGTACCTAAAACAGGCAAGTTTGTTGTTAAATATATTTTGTATACCATTGTTTCGATTCCTATCATATTTGTTCATTTTCAGGCTCGCATATCATCTATGTTTTCTCTTTTTTACAAGATGATATACGCGGTTACATGAAAGACTGTCAGGGTCACAGAGGCTCTTGCTCATGTGTAACTGTACACTAAAAGACACTTCGGTATTTTGGCTAATATTGGAGGATAAGCGACCAATATTAGCCAAAAGTCATAAATATACTAGCGGAAAAAGAAACTGTGTATGCGGAGAATTGTTATAGAACATGTATTACCAACTGTATATACATGAAAATTCACACGCATGACCGAGTATGACACATACACACTATCCGTGTGTCATTGACAGTTTTTCCCGTGCAGTTTGCTCTCTATAGGCGTTGACCAGTTTGCACGTTTTTCTCGTCCAGCCATCCAATTCGACAATGAAAGTTTATTTTTCAACTTGTGGGTGACTCTGTTGAGACCAGTGAACAGTAAAAACAGCATTATCACGTTTTAATTTGTGATTAATGCTATGCCGAGGCTCAATGAAAATGACCGCCTCCGGATTATTGGTATGCTTCAAGCTGGTATGGGCCAAGCCGTTGTCTCTACACGTTTTCATGTCTATCGAAACACAATCCGGGATTTGTGGAGACGACATCAACAGTTTGGCCACGTCGGCGATCGACCTCGTGCGGGACGTCAACGTGTGACGTCACGTCAACAGGACAACCATATTCGGCTTGTCCATTTGATAAGTCGCTTCCAAACGGCAAATTTGACTACACGGACAATCCCTCGGTTGCTACCAATAAGCCCGAGAACTGTACGGAACCGATTGCGTGAACGAGCTATCCGTCCTCGACGTCCTGCAATCCGCCCAGTTCTACTGTCATGTCATCGTGTAGCACGTCTGGACTGGTGCAGAAGGCATCTGCGATTTACTCGACGGGATTGGGCACGCATTTTGTTTACGGACGAGTCGCGAGTCCACCTGGATAGTAATGACGGCCGTTCCAGAGTGTATTGTCGCGTTGGAGAACGTTTCCGTGACACGTGTGTGGTACAACGACGTTCTTTCGGTGGAGGCAGCGTTATTATTTGGGGCGGCATCACAGCCAACGGGAAAACGCCTCTGGTGGTTGTTAACGGGAATTTGAACGCGCTACGTTACCGTGACGAGATCCTTCGGACCCACGTCGTTCCATTCGCGCAAGGGCAGCAACGTCACATTACGCTACAGCAGCACAACGCCAGGCCATACACAGCTCGTGTCGCTATGGACTTTCTGGCCCAGCATAACGTTGACGTGTTGCCCTGGCCTGCTGTATCCCCCGATCTGTCGCCCATTGAACACGTCTCTGATGAAATGAAGAGTAGATTACGGGCATTACCTAATCAACCGGTGACGTTGTCTGATTTGGCTGCAGCGTTGGTACAGATCTGGAATGCCATCCCACAAGCATTCGTGAACCGTCTGATAGGCTCCATGCGTAGATGTTGCCAGGCTTGCATTCAGGCAAACGGTGGACATACGAGGTATTCGTTTTCGTAATTATTTTCATACTTAAACTGCCCTTGTAACCATAAGCAGCCAAAAAAGTACTTATATAGTTACAATAGAATATGCATTTTTTTCTGTTTGAAAAATTATTAATTATTTCCTGAAACTGCCGTTATTACGGAAAGTAATTCAAACGTATGCAATCACTTTTTTAACTGCCCACCTAATCTAATAGATACGTGATGAAAGCATCAAAACGATATTCAATTCAACAAAGACTATTTTATAACGACAAAATATTTTTCTGTAGCTGTTCGGTTTGCAACAACTAGCAGGAAGTTAAAAGGGATTGTAGCCATTACATCTTTCTCTACCATGGTTATGATATTAGGATATTATTTAGATTTATAAGATTTAGAATATTAGCGTAAAGTGGGTATAAATGTGGGAAGAAACCGGAGTTACCGGAGAAATACCACGTTGTCGGGCAGGTCGGCCCTACCTTTGCACGTCTGATTCGGGAATCGAACCCAGGCTGTGTTAGTGAAGGGTGAGTGCGTTATCAACTGCGCAAATTTGAGCACCATAGGAAGAGAAAATTAACAAATTAACGTCTATTGATATATTTGACCAGTTCATGTGTCAGGATGGCCAATTTTGCAGTTAAAATGTAAACTTGAATAAGAAAAGCTGTCGGATGGGTTTGGAAACATATTCGGTTATATTTGTGCTGTTGATGTATAAACAAATAACAACAATCAATTCATTTTATATTTGTATCAGCCTTCTTAACAGGAAACTGAATGGCCGTAGCAAATTCAATATTTTACAACTATAAAGTAAAACGAGTTGTCGTCATAAATGTGGTTATCATGTCCACTTATTCACTTTCAAACACAACCTCTTCATACACGTGGGATTTGTTTGTCGTTCAAAGCTTTATTTTCTATTCATTTGAACCTAAAACTGTTAAAAATGATACAAAACTATAATTGACAGCACACAGGCAACAGCTGAAAGGGATTTAAGTTCGTTTTATTTTCTAAATATAATTCAAATGTCTAAAACAGCAGAGAAACATGTGGCGATTATCGACGTCAGTGTTGTTGAAACACTATATATATATACGTTGATGTTTACCCAAACATTCACTTTTGCATAGTATCATAAATTGTACTAAGATGAATACATCCTTACTGATGTTGTTGCGTGTTGCTTTCCCTCTGATTAGTGCATGTGGTGGTGGATAACCTGGGTATGATGGAGGTATGATTTTAATAGGATATCTTTAAATTTTTATCTGAATGAAAATTGTCATTTATTCTTTTCTTAAATAAGAACTCGTTTTAACTTTTCGACTGATTAATATGCAATTTTCATAACCAGAGTTTTGGGTATGGATGGTAATAGGTGTCGAGCATTTTATTATGTTATGTGGAAGTTTTGATATGTGATTTGTACTCGGACAAATGTACTAACGTCATAGTTGTATTTCAACATTATTTTTTTTGTAAACGAAGAAGAGGTATGAAACATGTTTAAGTGATACCAGTTGTGGTATAAAGGATGGAGTCGGGTTTTTTTATTTAAATTACGTGTCACTGCTTTGTGAGTCATGATTTCTTTGATGTATTATTATATAAATGAATATTGCACAAAAGTGAATTGATCGTCCGCACCGACCTGCAATAAAAGCTGCGCCCTCATTCTATGAATGGCTTTCATAGCTTGACAAAGGGACCAGTCGGTCTTGAAATGATGCGAAACGATTTTTAAGTACATGTACATTGTAATGTAAAAAGTAAAGTTTTGATGAGGCCGAGCTTCCCTTCTTTTTAGGTATTGTTATTTTCCTCTAGGAAAAAGGTAGTCAAACAGTATCTGAAGAATGCTCCTTAGGTTCTAAACAAAAAAGTATGTGTATTCAAAATGAAAATCACAATCCTGTCCTCTGGGTGGCTAAGACAGTATAGACTATTCTTAATTCCAACAGATCGCTTCTTACCAATCGCCTTTCAAATGTTTCTTTATTTAGCAATATTGTTATTTCTTTTTTTGCGTCCATAAGTATCAGCGATGGCCAGTATGGTCTCCAGTCAAAGAAACATGTCAATTTCCTGTCTAATTCAGATAAAATATACCCAATAGTTCCACGATAGCAGCAAGGAGAAGCTATTTTATTCCCGTGTACTTCATGTTTTATTGACTCTATCTCTTACTGCAAGTTTTAAATTAAGTTATTTTTGTTTGATTTGGATTTGTTACTGTTTTGTCTTTTACTTCAACTTCTTTTGCAGATAAAAAAGTAGGCTGCCCTAATATTGGTGGAAACATGGGCACTTGCGTCGAATCTTGTTCATCAGATGATGACTGTTTTACTCATCATAAATGTTGTTCAAATGGCTGCGGACATACATGTTTTGACACACGTGTAAGTAATATGTCTCACTTGGTCTACGCATTTCGATCAATCACGTGACACGCTCTGACCCCTATCATTGGTTTGATAAAATTTCAAAGATGCCACATTTGATTTTCTACAGTATAACCGAAGCAAATAATTTAATTTCCAAGTTAATGTTTTAATTGAGATAATTAAATTAAATTGGATATGACAAAACTGTTTTCGCGATAACCATCACTGTTCTATTTTTCAGCGACATGGAACGGTCAATACGGCTAAAGGTTAACTGGATCTGCAACATATGGATCACAAAAAGCGTCAACATATACCCCTAAAATCGCCGAAATCCAATGACCAACAAAGAGCCTAACTTGGTTTTCGTGGGGGAAAATAGTAAAACATATAAAGCAGATCGGAACTGTCATATATTGAAAATAAAAAAACAAGACAATAGTCAAGTATTCTCTTTTCTTTTTCTTTTTTTGTCAGTATAATGGACATTTATATCAAGAATTACTTTTGCCATCACATCATCTCCTCCATGTGATAATTAAACAATAATGCTTTTAGTGGATTCTGATCACATCTTTATTTTATCTCTATATAATTCCAACAATTGTCGTTTTCAATTTTAAAGGTTTGATTGACTGTAATAATATTTGTTCGACCTCATTATGGTCACGTTAATATTTAGTGTGATACATATCAATATGTTGCTGGCATGAATACTGGCCAGGTATATCTCAGCATATGGGAGAACGTAGAAAAAACATGTCAAGTAACAAAGATATGAATAGTAAATGTAATACCGAGATGTTGATAAAACCCTAATTCGAATCAAAAATCGATGAAACGAGGGAAAATATGAATACATAAAATATTAACAAAACAAACTTGAAGAGATACAAGGAGAATAAGACAAGGTAATCCTGAAGTGTAAGTGTCTTCTGCTGTATCGACGACATCCGCCATGTTAAATATATGCCAAATCCAATATCATGTTTCAAACGAGATAACAGAGATTACGTGTAGTGACAAAAAGGCAAACTATTGGGAGTAAACCAAAACATTAACCTTCACATTGAAATAAAATATTAATGGTAGTCTTCTGTGAGATATATATACACACGTGTAAGTAATACCATTTCATGAGATTTATGAAGCGAGTCCAAGAACTTTTCAATTTAACGAGCCTCTGCCGAGTTTCTTAAATTTCATATGAAATGAAAACGAGTGTTTGATCCTTTTATCACATAATAACGTCATGTACTTGTCCCAGGCGTGACGTCACAATTGAAACAATAGAAACTTACAACCACTCACAGGGCTGATAGTTTATATAACATGTGTTAATACGCAAACAAATATGACATGGATATATTCACTGGATATCACAGTACATTCTGTGATAAATACATTTATAAATATGTCATTGCAACCAAAATTAATTTTTATTTTCATAATTAAATAACAGATGAGTTCATTGGTCAATCAAAATGTTACATAAACATGACCTTATGATGATCTCTGTCTATAGAATCGTGTTTTTTTTTAACAATGTTTGAATTTAAGGGCAATGTGAGTATATGGCATAGCATAACGTAAGTACTCGATAACAAGTACATACAAACTAAATACTTAGATTCGGTAAAGAAATAGCACTGAAAGGGAGAAAGAGGTGAAAGATTTGTAAATATGGAACACGGATTATAATCGGTAGAAATACGAATTTCGAAAGAATTAACTAATAAAGTTTGTCGATGCAGAAAGGCTAACAAACCTCAGATTTAACTACACCATTTGGTCTATTTATGACTCATTAATTGTAACCAAGTATTTTATGAAAACCGTCATCGATAAAATTCGGCTACAACGTTACAGCCGATATCTTTAAAGAAGTTAATCATTTGCAGTTAAGATGGAAAGTTAGTTTCAACTTTTATTTTACAGCTCATTGTGATAATTTTCCTAAAATGATGAGTAGTTAGAAAGATCAACGTATAACACACGCATACGGCAGCACCTATAAAATGTGTAATAAGATGCAATTTGTCAAAATTTAATTAAATGGCACCAATCGTCGTTCTTAGTCTCATCGATGATACAAGGGCCAAAAAACGGAAATTCGTATTGATCTAAACTACCATTCACACAGCGGGGAGGTACATAAAACTGGATATAGGATGGTACGCTACATGTATATCCGCTCTAAATAGATATTGTTATGGTAAGAAAAAATCCGAAACTATAAAACGAACTTATAGAGAACACAGAAAAGAAAAGGTCGTTATAAAACTACACAATGTAGTCAAAACAAACAAATGAACAATTCTTAAGTCGTATAAACACGTTATCTTAAGTTACAAATATACGTTATAATGCCAAATACAGAATAGGCTATGTCTTTTCTTAATTGGTGTGACAAAGTCATATGCTTAAAAAATGCAGATGTATCACAGTCAAAGCTTAGAAATACAATACCAATACAAAATTAAGAACTATACGATAAAAAAGGAAAATAGAGAGCAAAACAAACTGAAAGACTTTAAATAAGATTGCCAAATCGACCGAATTTCAATAACTGGTTACTCGCAAAAACTCTTACGACCGAGTTAATCTATGTTATATTCAAAACACATTTACAACTAATATACATCAATTAGCACAATAGTTTACTCATGCTCTCAACACCTAAACGCAGGAAATATATACATGCATCAGTAACCTATTTTTATATTTTATTGAAATCAGTCAAACATGTCCGCTTTGTGTTTATGTTCACTTTTAAATGAGAGCTCTACCTCGCAAAGTTGGCATTTCTCAACTTCGCATTCCGACTTACTTTTTAAATGCGTTCAGGTTTTTTATGTTGGCGTTGGTACTATAGATAAGGAATAAGACTATCCAAGTCCGTGTTGTCGAGTACAAAACAACATTTAATGATCAGTTTGAACATTGTTTTCATTACAAAATATTCAATCTTTGGTTTCATCTGTAGATAATTTGTAGGACTAAGCCTGGTTAACAAAGAGCTCCACATGGAATAAATGAATGTCCGCCTCTCCGGATATTGATTTCGATGACCGGTTCGCGGTCTTCCGACCAAGTAACCGGTTAGCCGGCTAACCGTGTACAACCCTAAATTGAATGTCAGCTGAACTTTAAAACTCAGAGAGAACAAATTACTGTTCCGGTAGGATAATTTTATGAACAAATCCATAATTTGCTATACCACATGTGGCAACATCATGAAATCCCTTTTCAGGTTTTATAGGTACTCAAATCCCAACACGGCAAAATGAACAAGTTTAGAACAAGTGTGCTGATAATATTGATGACTCGTTCAAACAGATAAACGTGATGATATCTATTTACACTCTATTAAATCTTCTACCTTTATTGTATAAATGATAAAAAAAGGACCAAAAATATCAAACATCTGTGAAGATACAGATCGTAATCATGCTAAATGTTCGTTTGAGATTTTATTAAGCCTCATTAGATTCTAAAAGATAACTGTTGAAACACATGAACACAATAAATGTTTAACAAAATAAAAAGCAGTTTAGATAACATCCAAAACTATTTTTAAATTGTTAAAAGTTCGTTTGTACTCACGATCATTCGAACCAGTTGTTTTCAGAGTAAGCCGCATAAATACCACATATACAGAAATTGGCCTTCCGGCTCCTATTTAAGTTATCTTATATTTTGAGAGGTTGTTAAATAGTGACAATTTGCATGAAGCCAGTAACAAGAAAATTACACCAGGATATAAGCAAAATGTCGAAATTTACATTGCATAATAATCATGTCATATTTATTTTTATTTTTTATATTTACAAATGGCCATTCCATTAATTGGCCAATAATATTCGATTTATGCACTGAATTGAAATACATTTTGGTAGACTCTACTTAAATTTGAAGTTATTCTTAACTTGTTTACATTTAGTTTAAGATGGAATATACATCTACTTATCGATAATCCATAATATGTAAAGGCAAAGCCTTAAAAGAGCGTAGACTTTGTTGATCTCTGGTATTTACTGATTCAGAATACTGCTTTCAGAATGCGATTAGATAAACTTTATTTAAAGTCAACAAGTCGAGGAATAACAATAAAACACAAGCTCTAATGAGATTAAAGACATAACAATAGGGGAGACCGGGCAAGTTCGGCCCTTTTTTATATTAAAGTCCGGTCTAGAAAGTATGGCAGCACGTCCGTTTTTTAACATTATTCAACTTTTCCTGTCGGAAGATCGAATGGCCGAACGAGCCCAGCCATGGATAAGTTGGGACAGGCATTCGGGTAAGTTCGGCCTCCATTGGAATAAGTTTAAATATGTCGTCATAAAGCATGCAACATCAGATTTTACCGCCAATTTAACGATTTTTTTATGTGTTAACGACATGGGCCGACCTTGCCACGGTATTTATTATTAGCCGAACCTGTGCAAGCCCAAATTGATATTTAATAAATTCTTATCGTACAGCAATATGGTAGTGAGTGATTAGCTTGGCTTTTATGTATTATCATTTGAAGCTGTCAGTGTGTTACACGTTTGGCTGTAAAAAAGTAGCTATTCCGTTTCAAAAAGTTCGCATAACTAGAAGCGAGATCATGAATTTCTTTCTACCCTCTCAAAGGTAATTTTTCTCCTGTTAAGTAATTTTACATGAGAATTTTCCTCGACATTTTTTCGTTCAATGCCCAGCCAACTAAACTGCTAAGATCCTTAAGGATGTAAATATTAGCTCAAAAACAAAAATATCAGGGGTGACCGAAATTGTCCCAGTATACCGTATGTTTTTTGAATCATTGATGATTGTTGAAAATGTATTCACAATAAAAAAAAAATCAACATCAATGACGCCATTTTCTTCCAGTCAAAGTCGGGAGGCGCAGTGGAAAGCGCGCTCGTCTTCACCAAGATGGCCGGATTCAATCCCTGTCACCTGCCTGACCACGCGGGTTTTCTCCGAATACTCCAGCTTCCTCCCACATTAAGAATAAAATCCTCTGCATGCTTCTGTCAGGGCACAAAAAGAATGATTGAGATAAGTTTGGGAAAAACTGTTTGGTAATTGCTTTAGAAAAAGTGCATATTACATATTTGACAATTAGTCTAAGTAAATGTAAAGAGATGACAGTTAAAAACTAAAATTTAAAAAAAAGAAAATATTGTAATACTTAATGTAACTGAGATCGTCGTTATATCGATATGTAGTCTCAATCAATGTTCCATCCTGAAACACCGTATTGAATATCAAATTTTGTAACTGTCACCGAGGTTTGACAGGTAATGATGCCAAATAGAACTTAGCAGTTTCTGTCTGATATTAGTTATAAATCGGCACGCGTTGTGAAAAAGTAATAAGTTGCTGAAAGAGGGCGTTGAACTCGGGTTAGTTGTCTGGAACGTTATTGTTAATTTCGTCATAAATGCATTAACCATTGCTTCTTTTACGAGTGGTGATGCATAAATAAATAATGTAAAGTCTATAACAAGACTTTCAAAAATGTTAAATTTTTCGTTCATATTCTCAACAAATGGAAATCCAAAGTTGATGAAATGTTTAGATGATGAAAACATAAATGTATACGTTGACCTATTGGTTTAATGCCGGCTTTTTTTGAAGGTATCTCCCGGTAGAAATATTAACAAAACCTGTTTGATGACAAAAAGGATCTCCAGAAAATATCCCCATTTTTACTTTTTGTGCCAGTGACAAAAACTGAAATAAAATAAATCTTGAAGCGCCGACAAAGAGATAAATGCAACGGACATCAGAATTTTCCGGTTATTTTTCATCCTTCCGGAAATAACCGATGAAGGCCGATGGACTGTGACGTGTTTGTGACGTCATAGTATAATAATCTCCGAACGAAGTTTCATACCTGTTAGTATCAGATATTATGTGATAGACTTTTTGATTCAGAATGTATATTAGTTTTTATCTCAATAAACAAGTAATGCAGATTGTTTTTACCATATGAAGATGTTCATGTATGGACACACTTCCTGTTTCCCTACTGGACGTCTACTTCCGGACGAAAAAAAATAAAGACATGGTGTAGCAAGGGAAAGCAACTGTATTTATGCACGCATGTGTAACCATTAAAGAGCTTCACTCGGGCGCCTTTGGCGCTCGAGAGCTACACTCTTAAAATATAGCTTAAATAATAGACATTTTGATCATAAATTACAGTATACAAACCAACCACCATTTTTCAAACAACTTGGCTTGCACTTTGTTCAGTATTTCTGTTTTTGTTTTTAGAACGTCATTTCCAAGTTCTAAGACACATTTGATCGTTTGACTTTCATGATATACAGTGTAATAAAGCCGTTACATACATGTTTTTTTATATCACGTGTAATAAAGCCATCAGCTACATTGAATGGCTGGTTCCGTATGTGCTATATAAATTATAAGGATAGGAATAATCCTCTTTTTTTAAAAACGAAACCAAAATTGGCAAATTGGTTGAAGAAGTCCTTAATCAAAACGTTACTCCGAACAATAATGCGAATCACTGGTCATCGGAATTTCCCAGCGAAAATAATAACGACAATGTGAGTGACGCTCAATACAAGAATGAATCGAAGCTTCTCTCAAACACATGTGTGACATCGAATAATCAGCTGACACTACCGTCGACATCAGCTTCAAACGTCAAAGTCAGCGTAGTTTGAACACTATGTTCGGTGGAAACATTCTTGGTGGGACATTCCATTTAACTATTATCTCGCAAGTTATCCCCCCCCCTCCTGTGTTCCATATCTAATTGTCCGTTGGTTTAATGACACCGACAGCAAGTAACGCCAAGTGACGTCACTTTCAACGTTTACCGACGTGTCCCTCAGGCACTATCAAATAAAGATACATACATACTACTATTTCTCCTTTCGGCCGTATATTTGACATACTTTGGGTTTTAGTATTGTGGTTGCAAACTGTTGATGATCGGTTTTCGATGACTGCAAATAGAGAGTAGGGGAAAATTGGTAAAATGAGTACTATTATATACAGAACCTGCCATTCGTTTACTTTCAAATGAGTCATATTATATTTACTATACCAGTTTCGACTTTACGCTCGCCTGAGGCAGATCCTCTTCTCATATTGTGATACATTCAGTTTGTCACTATGTACATTTTGAAAACAGTCCTATTCAATTAGGGAAAACATGTTCTAAACCTCCACCCCAAACCCCTAACTGAAAATGAAAAAAATCTTCAATTTCAACATCGTTTTAATATTAAAAATTTGTGTTTTTTTAATTTCAATCATTGAACTAATAAAATGTGCGATTTAACTGTTAAAAATAATGCGTTTGCCGAAAAAATGTTTTGTGAGGGGTTGTATTGTTTACACATAATTCTGCTCTGCATAGTTCAATCTGTATCAATGGGATATTTATGTTTTAATCGAAATAGACAAATAATAAATGTTATCAAACGTTAAAAATATAATTAAAATAAGAATTATCAGGTTGAAATATCTACATTTTCTAAATTTAGGTTAAAGTGTATAAAATCAGAATGTGACAGGTGATGATAAGCGACAACAGCTTGTTAGGACTAGTTCTTTGTTTGCATTCATCACTTACTCACTGAGAGGCCTGCCAACAGTGTGATTTCACACATCACAAATCCTATTGTCTTTGATAACTCTAC